>NC_068359.1:18811891-19111891 GCF_020536995.1 Dreissena polymorpha | reverse complement strand
TTATTTAAATGAATATTAACTTTTGTTGTCAAAATAATTTTATGTTTTGTTATTCTTCATTTTACCTTTACCCTTAACCGGACAAGTACAATCACAAGTAACAAACTCATCATTAAAAGTGATATGCGTAATAAAAAACATACTGAATACACGCACTTACTTTTTTGATTAAAATTTTACAGACAAAAAGACAGTAAATACATTTGTAAAATTTGACAATACATTAACATTATTGTTTCTTTAACTTTGATTGATATACAACATATCAACTAATTATATGTTTCTATTTTATCTTAATTCTTGAGGTTTTTGCTTTAGTTCCCTTAAGAATGTGTTAACTTATTTTTTGAAAATATATACAAAAGTGTTGCATTATTATATCGATATATTGCTATTTTAAATTTACACTTCTGGTATTAATAATATATTAACACACCTGATGTTGCATCCGTAAAATCCGATGTATTTGAAAAAAGCACGTCAAACAGTTTGAAGTGAAATACATACGGTAGGTAAAATGTTAACAAAATAATATGCAACGAACCATAATACTCTGAATTGTGTCGAGCTATTGTTAAATATGATAATTTGTTAGCTCTTATTTGACACCATCATGCTTCAAACCAAAGATCACGTGTAAAACAAATATATGGTGGCGTATTCATTTCAATTTCTTAACCAGCTGACTTAATGGCTTAATGAATATTTCCAAACAAAAGAGGTTCCAAATTGAAAGTACACATTATATTCAAAAAAGCATAATACCCCGCAGGACTATGAAAAATGCTCAAACAATATGTCTTTTCGTGAAAAGGTAATCGTCCATCAAAAGCAGCATGCGTGTGCCATTAATATAGCATTTAAAGTACAATACATGTAATTTAATACTTATTCTGAGTTTTTCGGTGACGCTCATTAGATATGTCTTCGCAATGACAATTATTTGTAACCCGAAAAAAAGCAAACTATTTTATTCAAATTGATTGCTAAAGAAAATACTTATTGGAAATCAATCCAAATATTATCCGTTGTTAGTTAAATTATATAATGACGTGTAAAATGTGAAAACATTGTAACATGTCCCTACACTACGCAATTAACGAGAATAACGAACATCATTCCAATTAAATGTGTACATTACTTATTAGATTGTTAGTATTCACAAGATTTAGATCGTGCGCAAGTAAATACTTAGCCCAGTATGATAATACTTCTTAATCGAACTATTTAAGAACTGTTTTATCGAGAGTAATACCTCGGTTGAGTGGAATTTTAAGACGATAACCTACCTGCTTTATCAGATATGCTCCGTTTCTTTAACAGGCCCTTCGATTCTGGTGTGACAGGTATTCTTTAAAAATAAGCACAATATAACAACTTTAGAATTGATTACAGACGTTTCTAAGTAACACACATAATTAAAGGACATGCGGTCTAAGTTTACCTTGTGAATACAACATAAAATGAAATTTTATTGTCGTTGTTTAAACTTTCAAAATCAATTTTATTCCCTTTCTATATCAATTTACTTATTGATACTTTTCGCAAATTATATTTTGATAACAAACAAGTATCTTTTTAATGACACGATATTATCTATATCTGATGTATTAACGACTTTGCTACTGATTGAAATAATATTTGTATACGCACAAGCTGGTTTTAGGTTATTCAAATAGAAAAAATAAATCAGTATATTTTAACGTTAATTGGTAAAATGATAACCGACTAGTTGACAGAGAATGAGATTATCATACTCACCATAAAAAATCAGTCTCAATCCAAAGGAAATGAGTTCCGCTTAGTTTCAGCAAACTTACCTGCTGGTTGATAGCTGAGATTTTTCATAATGTGTCGACTTGACTCCTTTCCGGAAAAACCATGGATTCGTTAGCTAAAAACATTACGTAAATGAAATATGTAAAACATACAACGTATCGTCAAACAGTGATTGAATCATATGTGAGTCGAAGAGCGTCGTCCGTTTGGCATCGTCCATATGGCTTAAATACTTATGAAACAGAAAAACAGAAAATCAATATCCAAAAACAGCGATCAGCAAACAAAGTACATGTATTCATGTTTTACTTTCACCAATAGTTTAAACTCATTTATTTTTTTGTTTGTTTTATATGTACAGATCCTTTAAATTATTTCTAACATAAAACTCTATTATTTTGTGTTTTCGTGCAATTTTACGATATTTCTGAAAATAATTGGCATTTCAGGTATTGTTTTAAAATTATTAAATTTGATCAGGGACCTATACAAACGTTTGTATAGGTCCCGGATTTGATATTACCTGAACATAGCGAGCGAAAAAGATGTGTGAAACTAAACGGATTGTTGATGGGTATGAATTTGCATATACTTAGCGTGTTTTTTTCAGGCCATATTTGTAGCTTTTACTATTCAAAATGTCAAAAAAGTATAATAAAATAATGTTCGACATTTTAGTTCATATTCCATAACAATACATATAATTCTATGCAAATAAGCACATATTTAAGTAAGTAAATACTGGTTTAAATATTATTTGTCATCACATTTTGTGTATAATTTTGCACTACCCGAAATAGTCTCTCCATCTTTTTAAAAAAACATATAATCAAAATTAACACATATTTAAGTAAATTAACAATATATTATTATTAAAATAAATATTTCATTTAATATAAAGCATCCTTACATCATCGTCACTCGACGACCAATCGCCCACAACTGCAATGTAACATCAAAATAGATACATTGTCAATAACATTAATATGGTATTTAAGCGAATTTGTCATAAACAAAAAAGCATATAAAATAAATACTTAAGACAGCAAATCGAAATATGCTGACTAAGTTTAAATCGCGGTCTACCACTAATATCTTTTGCTATAAAATAGTTTTACAAACCAAACAGACATTCGCCTATCAATATTATGACATAACATCTTACTCTACACAAGAACAACAATTTCATACAAAAATAAGATTCTTATACTATTGGCAGCTCGAATTCTCACAAGTTTATTATGTATATTGGTCTGGGGAGCTTAATTTTACAGTACATTTTTCAGCAAGGTTCAACATGGTTGCAGTAAAACATTTATTTTATCCTAGTTTACGATCGTTCGTCGTCAAAATGATCAACGAACTCTTCGTATTGAGTGTATCCTCTTGAGCTTCATTATTTTTTATGTAGAACTCGTAATCTGGTTTGTTGCACATTTGAAATCGCCCGAAATGTAGTTAAGATAAATTATCTCAGCAAGATTCACTATCTGTAACGATGCTTCTGGAAGCAATTGGTGTCCGGTCGGGAAACAACTGAATTTACTTGTCAAGCGTAATGCCACACTGAGGATCAAGTAAATGGGTATCGTCACTATACTATAGCAATATACACGAACTGTGTGATCAGGGAACTGATTATGGTTTCATTTTTATTAATGGGGTATCTTCCCTTTTATGTGCAAAGTCCCTACAAACACTTGCTAAGTCTAACGCAAATGAATCCATGTTTGGTTATTGCTTTCAACACCGGATCGCATGTTATCTATAGAAGTGGTTAATCTTTGACTCACTTGTAAACTGTTCTTCTCGCTGTGCTAACATTGGTGCGTTCGTTAAAATTCGATTGATGACTCACTCTTGACAGGAATATTTCCCAAGAGTGCTATGGGTGTTATATTTGCGTATTTAAATGCAGATGATTCGCGCAAATCAAGCTTTTATAGAAACGCTTTATAAAAGCACTGATTACAGGGAGGGAGAAAAAAAGCTATAACCAAACAGGCTATTAATACTATTTGAGGTTATCAGACTAAATTAGAATCCGTCTGTTTATGCTTTGTCTAAAATCAACAATCATGGCGCACCTTATAACATCTGGACCAGGGAACATGTTAGGGAATGAATCTTTAACAATATCGTTTCAGTAACAGATATTGTTTTGAAATTTGCGCTCAAAATTACAGAAGTTTATGAAAGTGTATGTTATCTTATTGAAGAGAAACATGAAAAAAAGAAGAGAATGTGTAAATCCTTTTCACAAACTGACTTTGTTGAGGATTCAACTTATTTTAAAACGTGCTGGAAATTAATTTCATATCTAATTGTTATTAGTTCTCTTTTATTAAACAATTTCAGACTCGGCTTCAAATTTAGTTCATCAACAATAGTTCTAAGTTGCGTCGTGTTACCTATTTCTTCTACGTACATCTTTATTAGCCATAGCGTTTATATTGATGCAATCGTACAATAATATGTCCATGTCAAAAATGGGGGGGGGGGGGGCGGGGGATGAATGCACTCGTATTATTATAAGAATTACATTAATTATGTTTTATAACACACCTTTGTGATGCATCTTCGATATGAAAGCATAGAAGTGGCATGTTTTAATAAATGTTTCTTTCCCTATTTATTATTGTTTATGTAAGTCACTATCGGCATGATTTGAATACAATGAAAAAAATAATCTGACAACATTCTCATAAGCAATCAATTCCAATTAATGAGAATTATACGACTTAATTATTGAATGAAAATAAAAATCCAAATTTTTGGCTCGGTTATATAAACATTGAAAACGGATTCATGAATGTAATATTGTTAACGTATGATATTGTCAACATTTTAAATGCATGTATATTTAATCACTCAATATATGACATCAAATGCCTACATTTATTATTGAAAAAAAAAACGTGTACGCAAACTATAATTGAACGTTATTAACTATTTAATAAAGATATTTTAATATTATTTTCAATACTTTGTAAATTGTATACGAACCAATCATGATTCAAAGCTTGCATGGAACTGACAATTTAGAACAAAATCATAAACGGGCAGTTTGTTAACATGTTTTGTTTGGTATTATCCAGTTCAATTTTGGGTTTGTAAAGTATTTACAAAATCTAAGTAATCACTATGTTTGAGTCTGTGATATTACGTAAAATATGTTTTCAGGAAAAGGTATACATTTC
This sequence comes from Dreissena polymorpha, assembly GCF_020536995.1. Taxonomy (NCBI): domain Eukaryota; kingdom Metazoa; phylum Mollusca; class Bivalvia; order Myida; family Dreissenidae; genus Dreissena; species Dreissena polymorpha. The sequence goes on along the minus strand of NC_068359.1, from coordinate 19,106,912 downwards.
AATACAGGTTGAAAATATAAAATGAGTGTGCTCATATTTTTTGTTTTTTAATGATGTACAAAGCAAACCAGAAAGAACGTTGTCTTGGGAATTTAAGAAGCCATAAGGCTATGACGATGAGGGACGGACAGATGTGTTTTCATAATGAGCGGATGAATGTGCCTATGATAGATGCATTATGTTAATCACCAAGTGTGCATTTTTCTCATGTAAATAGCTTTTAAACAATTAAGGATATGTTAAGGATATATTATTTATAACCGAAAATACACGTACAAAATCAAGCTATGCTATTTGTTCCTGATACAACCATCGGCGACGTCTTTAAAATGCATGACGATGAACTGAATATAAAGCTACATTTGTCCGAGGCATTGTAATGACATATGTCTAGTTGATTAATACGTTTAAATAATTTGATACCAACTGCACAAGTTAATATTCTGTTGCTTTGTTTTCGTCAAAAGCTTGAGTGGTTTTGTGGTAATTAAATTAAAATACATTCTCATAAATTTATCATAAATTTAAATTGTGTTACCACGAGGTGCATTGTATAACTCAGTGTGAGGTTTGAGGCTTCTTGATTAAACCTCGAAATGTTCTGCATCTATTTCTAAAGCGGTTGTCATAGTTTAATATTTGTTTGTTTGTGTTGTGTTGTGTATATTTATGTATGTGTAATGTTTATTCAATTTTTAAATGTCATATTGTGTTGTGATTGCTTCCTTGTGATAAATTAAGTACCAACTGGTATTATTAAGTTTCACGATGTATTTGTTCAGGACATAGATATATATATATATAGATAGATTGATAGATAGATAGATAGATAGATAGATAGATAGATAGATAGATAGATAGATAGATAGATAGATAGATAGATAGATAGATAGATAGATAGATAGATAGATAGATATATAGATAGCCTGACAAACAGACAGGCAGACAGGCAGACAGGCAGGCAGGCAGGCAGACAGGCAGACAGGCAGGCAGGTAGTGTTACGATAGAACCCATTTCTTTGTTATTTAATGTTAATGATCGGGCCTCATTTGCAAAGAACTTTACATTTGTCATGTTATGTAAGTTTTCAGATTTTTCTGTTTGGTGGTCATAACAGGGGTTTTAAGCAAGTTTTTGTTAGGCACATTATTCAGTGTGGTAGAAGATACATTTTTAGCCAAAACACGATTAAATACGCTTAGTTTTAAGAAACTTCTTTCTTTATATTTTTGAAAATTGTTATGTTTTTCTGTAAAGTAAGACTTACGGGCCTCAGTAATTTACGCTTGTAGTCGTACGCTTTTAGGTGATTTGTATATGATCGATTTATGTCTAATTTTATTGGTCAGTTGAAGAAAAGTTGTTCAGTTGAGTTCATGGAGAGCATGTTCCTCAATTTTTCGGTAAACGCTGCTGGGCGGTTACACGTATAAATCGGCAGACTATTTGACATACACGGACAGTTACAGTATTGCGACTAGAGCACTAGCTGGGAAGTAAGTGTCCGCAACATACGGCATTTGGGTAAGTTATTGGGTGGGTGGGTGGGTAGGTAGGTAGGAGATAGGTAAGTGTCCACTAATCCAAAGTGAAATGCCAAACTTACGATTTGATAGGACAAAGTGGAGCCTCTCTAAAACGTACTTTTCCGTGCAGCAGAAGTATACTTTGTCCAAACATTGTTTCAACGATAACAATTTGTAATTTGGTCTAGTGATCCAGGAAATGATTCTACAAACGACAAAAAAGAAGTAATGATATTATTATTTAAAACAGTTTGTAAAGACTTAACTTCTATCTCAAGCATTAAGGTGTCATAAATTTCGTGTTAATAAAATGAACTAAGGGAATATCTTGTATAATAATGGCTATTAACATTGCTTAATGTTATAAAGATAAAACAAGTCTTTTTTTCAAGTTTTAGTTAAGTAATTTGTGTTTATTCATTTGATCCCGAAATATCTCTCAACAACTCCTATTACACCGAAAGGTGATGTACGGTGTTGTAGAAAAACTAAGATTTTTCTTTTCTCTAAACTTGCATGGACTTTAAACATAAACTATAGTAAAATAAAATTTATTTCATTACCACTGGTATTAAAATATCAAAGAATATACTATATTAACATTCATGTTTTACTTGTAGGCGGTTTATGTTTGTGAAAATCATTACTACAGTATGGTACATAATAATTTCATTATAATCATTATAACACTTCTAACAGGTTGTCTTATGTAAACAAAAGTTCAAGTGAATGTGTAGTTTCGAAAATATAGCTTCACTTGATATCATAGAAATACACACAGATATTGTGCCGATGTAGAGGGGATGACTTTGGAACTAGTGATCCCAAGCTTGTATGCCGTGTGCAACATTTCTAATTGTCATCACCGTCCAAAAGATTAGAACTGTTCCACATATCAATGGTATAACTGTCTATTACCTAATGAAATGTATATATTACATGGCTGAGGTTGAACGATGAGTTGTTTTTGACCACTTTGATTGTGTGACACGATCACGAAGGGAAAGCGGGATAACATTTCACGCAATAAACGAGTGCAATAAAATCCGCAAGATCACGAGACAAAGTACAGAACTAAGGGAGCAAATATGTCTTATCATGACGTAATTTTTGCGTTCACATTATTGATGATTTTCATTGTCCGGGAGTTGCCAGAATGGAATGGAGGAAATTGCTTCTTGTTATGTGATAAACACTAGGACTCAATAGCGTCTAGTGCATTTGCAACCAAACGTAAACTATTAATTGAGTTAGATACATTGAGATACGATTTGTTCCGATTTCCAATATTTTGAGGCCGGTTTCATTCGTAGATGAATCGGCGAAGATCCTAACTCATTCGTAGCTAGTTGTGGGCCGGACGTAAGTGATTCCTGCAACTCGTGTGCTCCCGAAAAATCGTGGCCAGATTTTAAACCTGTTTAAAATTTGGCCAGGATCTCCAAGATTGAATTTAATCGCAGTTGACTCGTAACACCGTCGTAGTGCATTCTTGGGCGTCGTAATGGAATCGTAGGTAATTCGTGACTCAATTGGGAAATCGGTGATCACGTGATCTGTCTACGAATCAGCTACGACTTTGTCAAGACTCTCACGAGTTCACCCCGAGTGAGTTGCGAGCCCGCTAAGATTCTCGCGATTTAGTTACGAAACAGTTACGATGTTCGGAGAATCGGCGTGGTATATAAACAGAGCTTATCGGTTTTTTCAGTCATTCAGTTGTTAGCCTTCTCGTCGGTGTAAGCCATGGTTTAACCCACCAACTAGGTGCCGCTCGCCCTCTCCTCCTTATTATTCCTCTTGCCATCAACACGTGGTGTTGATGTTCAAGCTCTAGTACAAATACTTCAGCTGCTCTTCGTCGAACTTCCATTTTTGATTTGGCGCCAAAAAAGGAACGGATGCCTTCGGATGCCTTCTTACACATGTACATGTACACAGAAGAATGTAGGTCACGTTGTAAAGAATGATCAATATCAATAGATATTGGCGCCTAATGCATAGGTGCGTTCGGTGAGGTCCTAGCTTAGTCGTGACCGATCTGCATCGTTCGTAGCACAGTCGCAGTAGATTCTTACACATCGTAGTGAAGTCGCGACCCTATTCGCAAGACTTCAACCGAGCCCCACGATTCGTCGTAACTCAATCGTACCAGTGTCGTAACTGAATCGTAGACTGTCACGAGCCTTCCCGATCCAATAAATGTGATAAATCGTATCGAATCGTGGGCTTGTTTTCGTAGTGGAATAGGGCCATAACTCGATGGCAAATCATGTTTAAAGTCCAACATTTACAAATGTAAACAAACAGACACAAATCCGAATTAGCATGTATAAAATGCGTTTGGTAATATTTTTTTATTAATTTTTACGAATAACTGTTTTAGGGTCAGGGGGAAAATTTTTAAACTGCCGTTTGAAAATATTTGTATAATCTGATGATTGAATGCATAGCAAAAGGTTTATTGTTATACACATATTTTATGTCAAAACACACGTGATGAATGATTACAGGTTAGAAAATACCCATTCTATTTGGAAAGACTTTACAATCAATAATAATGTTCGAACCGAACATACAACTCGGCTACACAGGCATCATATTTTATTTCCAATAGTATTCATGAAAATATATTCGACTTCATGTTTGCGTATACAAATGTCAAAAGATGTATAAGTGTTAATATTGTGTGCTTGTGCATTTAAAAACCCCACGCTGTAACTTAATAATAGATAATTACGGTATTGTCTATTAATACAAAAAGTTCACGAGCAAACGTAACGAAATAGAACAAGACTAACATACGGATAGAAAGTTGGACTGACTCGAAAAGAAGAACAATATGTCTATATCATATAAGGGGGCTGACTTAAATGTACAATACCTCTCAATGGACTCATCCACATCAGCCTCATCAAGAATGAACCCAATCGACTTAAAAGGACCTTTTGCCGCCAAGTTGATTACTTTCTCAATATTCAAAGACGGTTTCCAAAAACATTGTGCGTGGAAGTATTGCAGTCCGTAGTTGGTAACGGTAATACCTTTAAAACTATGTTTTTCTAAAAATTAGGAAGTTAAAATGACGTTTAAACCTCTTTTATCATATAACACTTTTACCACTTATCATATTGTTAAAAACCGTTCCATTATGTGCTTGCATTTCATATAAACTATTAATGCCAAAACCGCATCAAACTATAGTGAACAAAATTAAAAGAGTATAGTGACAGCTAACCTATTTTGTCAAATCTCATCTCGCTCCAATTTCCATGCGAAACGCACACAGTTAAACCATGTATCCGCTTGCAGCTAATTATGTCAGGTTCACTGCGCTCAATGCTAGTAAAATATCGATGAACGGTCACAGTTTGTCCGCCGAAATTATGTTCGGTACACAGAGCTTCGTTTGCATCTGCAAATGCATAATATAACATACTAGAACCATATTATTGTTCTTCAGCGAAATACATTGGTCAAATGTTTGTCTTCCGCAAAGTAAGCATTTTTATAATCATATTAATCCATTGATTTACATTTACTTCTTGTTATGCATGTAAATAAAATAATGATAATTTGATAATATTTTATTTGGTTGCAGAGTGCAAACAGAACGATTAAAATTATTGAAAATCATATGTTACTAAAGAAAAAGTACATCTTAATAATTAAATGTTACATTGTTTTGTTTTATACAATGTATTGGTTAAATGTATCATTTTTATTATAGTGTATGTGTAAACATCCTTTTAAATTAAATTAAGTACGAGAATAACATTAGCCATACCAGTTTCTTTATCAAAGAAAACTAAACAACGCCCCTTCCTCTGTTTCACGTCTACTTTATGAACAATTGGTCCATTTCGGTTAAAGTACGATAAAATCATTTCTTCGTTCACCGTTTCCTTCAGTTTTGAAAGGATAACGCAGTATTCAACTTGCACTTTTGAAAATCGTAGTTCGCATCCGTGTAATTTATGGGATTTACACTTATCTACGATAGACTGATATTCTGAAACAAAACCATTAGTCAGCACTTAACCAAAACCATTCGCCAGAAACAAAAAATAAATAGATACTCAAACTTACCAATTTTCGTTATATATTCTTTGCTAAAATAAACCTATACGTTACCAAATGCATTGTCAAATGTGACCATAGCCGTGTCGGTTCTAGTCGCATGAAATAACATCGAACCGGTTTTCAGTTTGTGTCCTGTATGCCTGCAAAGAAACTGCTCCATATCAGTTTCTTGTGTCTCTTTTGAAAGTCCTGTAACTAACAGTTTATCAGAGTATGTTGTTGCAGATGAAGATTCCACCTGTGCAAGCGAAGTGGGCTGATCGCAATCTGAAAAACAAATATAAGCCTTCAAAAGTATAGAAACACAACTTCATATGACATAAGTGAAAGGAATAACAATTTAAAACTAATGAATAAGCTTCACCGATTGTGGTTGACGCACTTTTTTGCTGTATCGCTTCTGTCAGTGATTGCAATAATTCGGGTTTGGACGTGCAGAAATATATTTTATCCAAGGCAATGTGGCTATGCTCAGTTTCATACTTCAAAAAGTGGATAAACTCGGTCACGTTTAGTCTGAAACATAATTTAACTCATATGAAAATTTTCTTGATGAAGAGATACTATTTTCAAAAACAGTTATTTAGAATAACCGTCAAACTGAAAAATAATACCCGCTTTTTAATTTTGTCAATAAAAGTGTTAAAGGTAAGTATTGATACAAAAACAAAATGCATTATTCTACGAAAAGTCCTACGTTTCACACAAGATCAATAACCGCCTTAACATTATTTGAGCGAAACTACACGAAAATATGCGCAGGTCAACCTGCTAAGGATACTTTATTGAAAGGCTTAATTGCATCAAAAGCATCAGGCTTATAGGAACGATGCAATTGAGCTTAAATAAATAGGTTTAAACTAAAGGCCGAATTAAATTGAGAAAGCATCGTTAGCACAAAAACAAGTATTACAGTATGAAGTGACATATTTGAACTAAACGGACAATAACGTCAAGAGAAGACATTGATTTAGAATAACTTTACAATATGTACATAATCACCTTATTACGAGAGTTGCAGCAAATACGGAAAGTTTCAAAGAAAATACCGTATCGCAAATAAAGGGACATAACAACCATAAAAAACCATTAACGTAACGGCAAAGAAGTTAAAGTGGTTTAACTATTCTATTAATTACTTTCTGCAATCACTGATAACCATATCTATAATTTAAATCTCGTGCTATGAATATAAGTGTAAGCACACCTTTCGAAATAATAATAACTTCATGAAAATATTCACACAATGCACACATACTGTATTCTAATTCGGACCACTTGTTCCTGAGGTAAAATGTCATGTTATGAGTCAAAGAGTAATAACTTCCTGACAAATTATTGTATCTAGCCGACTTTATAAAATGTGCATTTCCAAGCATATTGCATAAAACGTTCTAACAAGTTATGATTAGTTTATGTTATATCGCGCGGTGTGATGATATCAATATTAAACGTTGTTTTGTTTAAATCAAAATGTAATAACCCCTCTGGATAATCAATGGAGCGGAATAAATTGACAATGTACGCGGTCATTGTACCAAAACGCATAAAAATTGTATTAATTGGTAACTGGCGTAAATCAATTGTGAAAATGTGTTTTCATATAAGATTGAAGTACAACAACAGAAATGCGCTTTATCATGTACACTATAAGAACACTAATTTAAAAAGCGTGACATATATATGAAATCGATCATTGCATACGACATTTTACAATCCCGTTTTTAAAGTAACGTACTCTGTTTTCAACAGTGTACGAGTTAGTATTAAAAAATGTGGGAACGTTCATTTCATGACCATTATAATGTGTATACATATCTTTATTTTCACGGTTAATACATGTTGTATTTAATACAATATTTCATTCAACATATTGGTCATTACGGAAAAAAACATGTTTGATGCATGCATCTGCTACGTTTGGTAAAATCGCAACTAGATAAATAAGTCGTTGTGTATATATTGGCGTTTAAAAAAATATTTTCCATTAACGCAGTGTGAAATTAAATAAGCAATGTGAAACACAATGAACATAAATTATTTACATGTTTGTACGTTTATTTCAATGCTTTTTTGAGTCTGTTTTTTTTAATGTTAAAGTACGTTTTAAGTTTGGGAATGTAGGTTTTAACCTTATTAACACTTTTTGAATTAGTCCATGTTTCGTAAATCAATTTTACATTTTATATAGAATGCTGTTTAACAAAGCATCAATATTTATAAAAATGAAGGTAAAAACCAACGAATCAAGCTTAATTGATTAGCCTTGTGTTGGCGACAAATGTTATTATTTCAAACGCTCTATAACGAGTTTTACATAACGCATGTCGTGAGAGAACTCTCTAGAAGTTACTTCGAATCATTTTAGGGGCGTCAAAATTACTTCTTGTAATATAATTAAAGTATTTTCTTGTAAGTATGCCACCTGACTTAATAATTATCTTTTTGAAAGTAAAAATTTACAAAATCAAGAGTGAAGTGAAGCGTGAAAAATATAACTATATAACTAATAAACTGGTAAATCCAGGTCAGTACTAAAAACAAAGAAGAGTATGTATGCCTTGTTTTAATGAATTCAATGAAAAACGGATGTAATCATGATGAAAACAAATATATATCACAATTAAATAAATGAACAAAAAATTGAGAAATATTTTCACTACGAATATTGGAATTTGACTTGTTGCCCTAACATATTACGTAATATAGAGGCTTGACGGGGTATTCCTTATTTTAAAATTAATAAATAAGACGTTAAATATACTTCACTTTTACCAATGCTTATAGTGAAAAATGCTTAAAAGAAGAACCAAAACTCTGAGCCATTACACTACTTTATCACGATGAAATTGATCACTTAGACTCGGTGAACGTTCAATACTCATACAAAGCCAGCAAGTAAAATCATTTTATTACCAAAACGAATATAAACCCATGTTGGGACAACTTAAAACTGGTAAAGTAGTTTCCATGATGATATTGATATTGATTTTTACACCACATTTGCAATCACGAGCGAGAGCTTAATATAGTATGATTTCTAAAAACTGTAGAAATGTCTAATATAATTGTTAATATATTCAGCGTTAAGTTGACATTGGTACCATCTACCATAAATGCAGGTGTTTATGTGCCACAGGTCACAATTATTGAGTGAAATCGTTTTGTGTGGATTTGACCCAGCAACACCATATGATATCCCAACAAATGTTCTTGTTTATATACATGCGTTTTATGAAACGGTGAAGCCTGAGTCATTAAGCTTTCTACTATATACTATCAGACCATATATATTGGCATTCTATTAAAAAATCTTATGATGTAAATCCAGTTTGGTGGCCACACGAACATGCCACAAATAATTTTAAATCAAATTCTGATCATATATATGCTGAGGTCTCCCGCTTAAACACGATTCCTTACCAACTGTTTTTAGGTCATAACAGGATAAAGGCGCAGTCAAAAATCACTCGAGTGGCTTTATTTTAATTGTTAGTTTTATTAATTGAACAATCATTTCTTTTTTGGAATATGATATTAAATGACGAAATCAAATTGATATCATAATTCAAATGGGACAATAATCATTTTAATTCACGTCTTCTAAATCATGAGACTTCAATAACATGCTTTTTTTTAATTAAGCGTCATTTATAATATATATTTACTTTACTTGACCAATTTACAATAAAGTCCTACCACAAATGAACCATATGGTCCTTGTGTTTTCAAAATAGAATTTTCAGAAAGTAACTTTATTAAAAGTATTGACTTGACAATAATGAAAACAATGGTATACGCACACACGTACATAAGCATGTACCAAATGCCATGGTGCAATCTTCGCACGTGACGGTTAATAAAAATAACACATTTGTTTAATTTACATACCTGCGATATCCGTTTATATTCAGTTGAATAGATCTGTAATCGCCTACATCGTGGTTGTTCAATAAATCAAGGTGATACGGTAGAAAATATTCTAAGTGTACACACTGGATTTCACGTTTAAAAATGAAGTCCTCATCACCAAGAAAACCTTTTATTGAAAAAAGTAAAGTATTTATAGACAGTTGTCATTCAAACTCCCCTGGCTATATTTGGTAATACCATTTCAAATTAATTGGTGTATTTACATTGATTTTACCTCGTACACAATAATTATGCTTAATTGGCTATGCATTCATATGATGACCGTGTATAATTGCATATTAGGTAATTAGCTTTATGTCTAATCACGAACAGTAAATACAGTCGCGGATTATGGAATAAGACCAGATAACGTTATTAATCGCTAAATTACAAATTCACAGTATAACTATTTTTGTTCATGTTAGTATGTTGCTGCTGGGGAAAGAATGGTACTTGGTGACATGAATTTGTTACAAGGCGTCGTACTGACCCCGCACGATGTGATACAGGATAGGAAATTGTGATTTAGGTTGGGCTAAGCTCTCAAAAAATATTATCTTGCTGACAGTTTTTTGTCATATCACAACGTTCGGTTGACCAACAAACTCTTTCCTAGGTTACCTGGTATCGCAGTATTTAGTACACATACTTATGCCAATAACTGACAACTGTCTTACTGGCATCATAAGTAGTGGAATAATGGTCGAAACAAGGATTTCATGACAAATACCGGCACACGTTATGCGTCCGGGTCGGGGATCACTTTAAATAAAATTAATCATATGCTGACCGTGTTTTGTTGCATATTATGTAAGTAGCTTTTTATTTCGAGTCACTAACAGTAAATACAGTCGTGGAGGTCGCATCAAATGTAATGGAAGAATGGCCGTAGCAAGGATTTCATGACAAATACCGGCACACGTTATGCGTCCAGGTCGGGGATCGAACATGCGTTTTTCGAATTTTTTATCAAGCGCAGTGTAATAAACATTCACTTAAATTTAAATCAATCATATGCTCACCATGTATTATTGCATAGTAATACTTATATTATATTGATATTAGTGTGTCTCTAAAGATAATTTGTTTCATAAAATAACTAACCAGCGTAGTTTTGACTATCAAGAACATCCATTTCCTCGTTTCGAGGTCGACTGACGCAAACGGTTGTTTGTTCATACACGGCACTTGTCAGAATAGCAGTTTCACTTCGTTCGATACAAGGAAAATATCTGTATACTTCAATATGCCGTCCCGCAATGGTGTGAGTGAGCCTCAACAGTATGTCAACAACTGAAATAAACGAGTGTTGTGCCTTATGCTCCATTAATGCACACACTGTTGAACCAAGTATATATATTATTAAAAATATAACAAAATTATATATATATATATATTTGATTGCTTACAATAGACATTTCTCAAACGAGGAACGGATGTGGACGTTTTTATCTTCAATATATAGCCTTAGGTAACATATTTATTGCACAAAAATGCATAAAAAATATTTCAGCAATAATCTGCCTTTCAAACAAAAGAACAACTTCCATCTGAAATCGCATGTGTTAACTATTCGTATATACATTTATTACATCTCTTTATATAAATACAGTTCGTCGCTTTTTATAGAAAGAATCTTTCACTTTTTTCTCGACGTTTGGTCAGACAGTTGCAAATTGAAATACTATTTGTACAGAATGATGAAAGGAAATATATACTTGATCAAATGTGCTATTATATTATTTATTTATTTTCAAATCAGCTCACAAATCTACCATAAATACTAAACTTCAACTGTTAAGCTAAAATATTTATTACTAAGCCAGACGTTGCGCCGCGAATGCATGCTACTTCTGATTTTCCGATTACTTCGGTAAGTCCATGTTTGTAGGATAAAGAAAATAGTTATTTTTTCTGTGAATAATTATATCATTCTGATTGTGCAACATATCGTATAAATATGACATACATATTAAAATCATGTTTTGTAAGTGTGCAATTCCTAAAACATGAACATTTGCGCATTTCTATTTTTCATTTATTGTTATCGCTGCATACAAATATGTAACACATCTATGTTAAAACAAATTAAACAGCTTCGCCGAAAATAAGAACTACAGCACAATTTTAAACATGAAGACATGTGTAAGTTCTTACAAAAATGAATTTGAAACGCGTTATTAGGATTGTGTCTGTATGAAGACCCCATGCAAACTCATATCAGAAATGACAAAAATGTTTGCTACATTCACAAAAAACGTTTGATTATATCGTCGATATACTTAAGAGTCTAACATTTTCCCGAATGTATCTTTATATACATTTTAAAGCGTGTAGTTGCCTTAGCCATTCGTATAGTCGATCTACTTGAACGTTATGTATTTTTGCAAACATGTCTAAGTGGTTGCTCGATGATTCGCCCGTGTGTCGCATAATTAGATAAGCTTTTTCTACCGTAATTGAAAGAAGGCGTTTAATTATTTTTTTACTGAATACAACTTTCTTTTATCATACTGTGGCAAAAAATGATAAAATATATATAGTCTTAAAACCAGTTGTCGTTTCGTGCAATATTTAAAAAAGTGTGATCTATACTATTTAACGAGGATTTGGTATGTATTTAAAAATAATATACCTCATGATATAAACATTGTTTTAAGTAGCCGCCGTATTATACAATAAGCAAACAGGATTGTTCTTGAACATAGAGACGGTAACATTTGTATAGCATTCTCTGTTCTTAAATCTTAAACAAGACTTACGTTTAAACATTTTAAGCCATCGTTGGCTTTCTTTATGTCATACGTAACGTATCCAAAACGTTTATATAGTCGACATAATCTGCAATCGTGTACACACAACAGAAATAAAGAAACTTGAAAAGCACATCAAGTTTAATATACCCCCACAATTATCCCCGGAAAGAAACGTTTACTTGCAGCGGACCGCTTTTATAATATCATAGACAATTACCGCTTTCAGACGCTTTAAACGCAAAATAGACGGACAAATAATGTGCTGTGTTTTTAATTTTCGCGACTCGAGACGACTGACGCGTGACCGTTGATTTCAGGTTAAACATGAATTTCGGAGTGGAAGATAGTGGCCGTTGGCCGTTATGGTCAGGTGGCCGTTAAATTCAAGTGTAATATAGAGTGTTTTTCGTCGGGGGGATTCCAGACTGACCGTTGTCTGCAGGTGACCGGTAAATTCAGGTGGCCGTTAGGTCAGTTTCGACTGTAATGAAAATTTTAACAATCTAAGGTATTCTTGTATTGATTTATCAAAGTGTCATGTTAAGCGACAATCATGTGAGTTATTGTGCAACAGCGCATTCTCTTATTCTCAGCGCCACCTTTTTGACATCGACTCCCCTCTTTTGAAAATGCATAATGATCTAGTAATCCGACTATACGAATATTTTGCAATTCCAACAACTCCATGTTTTGAAAGAAAAAAATATGTAATAAATTATGTTATTGGGTTTCTCAACCTGCGAGTTTAATGCCTTAATGGACCTTTGCTTTGGCTGTATAGTATACCCAACTTGGCATTTTATACTAAAGAGCCAGTTAACATTATGTTCGTTATTATATAATAATACAGTGAAATGGTATGAAATCGAAAAACAAACAAAATAACTTAGAGGAAAGTACAAAACAAAATTATCAAATGTAAGGAAACTTACTCGCTGTATTTCGGAAGATTACTATGCACGAAACTCTGTCTTCTTTCATGTTCACTTCTAATACAGAGTTTTTCGATTGACTATCAAAATACGACTTGATGGTCTCTGTGTCCAAGTCAGCAGGTAAGTGTGTGATGTACACATTTCTTGTCATAGGAACTGGGCTGAATAACAATTCTGCGTTGTCCAACGGACGTGCCGTGCATGTCCTGATTACTTTATTGATATCTGTCACACAATGACACAAATCATTTGAACTTACATATTGCAATAAATTCTACAAAGCGTATCAATACAGTTGTTATTTTTTCGTACACTGTAGCCATTCCAAGTTGCAGATCAAATGCTTAAATTTTTTTTTTTTTTTTTTTAAACGGGTATCAATTTTAAAAAATAACATATTATTTAATAGGTTAATTTATTTGTTTATTCGACGACCGATTTAAACAAAAATTTAAGAACATAATTTATAAGTAAATGTTCATTACCTGCAAAAAAACCTATATTCCAGAATAGCACAGTCTAAGACAAGTCAAGTGTAGGTGTGAAACATTATTTTACATGTAAAATGGAATTTATGATTTATGTCATGACAATCGATAAAGATGGTGTTTTATTCTTTTACTTAATGCTAATTTTCTAAATTTTAATATGTTTATTACATATATTGAAATGTAAATTTGATTGCCTTTTGACATAGCAAAACTTGAATCTTCATTTAAACATGATATTAAATGCAAACAAATTAAAACATGTTTAAATGTTTAACAAGTTTTGCATAATGAATATTACTTATAATACGAAGCAACATAAGAACTACGTGAATACCAATATTTTCTTTGAAAGTTGCCAAGGCAACAGTGGGGTCACGTGTATGAAATGTCATCGACCCCTGTTCCATGATGTATCCAGTTGTTGCAAGCATATATTTGGCTATGTGTATCTCGGTATTGTACAAGGGAATTCCCCTAATAAGTAACTTGTTCGGGTAAGTTAAATCTTCATCTGAAATAATATCAATGTCAACCATATTTGCCAACATGTTAACGTTGAGAAATGATATTCGTGCTCAGGTGAGCTAAACTATATTTACATGTTAACAATGAATGGTCCTTAAGTAAGGTTCAGTTGATATGAACAGAACAGAACAGAACAGAATAGTTTATTTTTGACTTAAGCATGTGAAGCTCATCGTCATTAACATACATATAAATAACAGCATGCGTTGAAGTACACACAAAAACACACATCATTTTAAAGAATAAATAATCTAAATAAACACGAAATAAACATATTTCATGAACATATTTCGTGAGAATGGTACATGGATGTTTAATTTGCGGCACACAGATACATAATAGTCAACATTTGTGCGAAAAAAATACCTTTCCTAAATGGGCAGGAATGTTATAGACAAGTATTTTTCCATTACAATTGTGATCATAGGTCTATACACTATCAGGAAGCAGACTGTACACGGTCATGGTATTTCACATATTTTCTACGATTGATAACGCTAGGCATGCGTTGTACTAGTATCAGCAAGTAGTCGGTACGTATCCACTAAATGCCATGTTACCGCTTTTCGTCGATTTATTTCGCTAAGCCTGTGCACTACTTAACCAACTTTAATATTAGAGTATAAGAGTTAAAGCGGTAAATACGGTTGAAATTAAATTTGATTGAACGCTTGAATACGAAACCCAATTGGTGGCCAAAAAAATTACGATACTTTGACAAATAACCAACCAGACGATTTTCTTAAAAAATACATTTTGACCTCGCTGTGACTTGACTCAAATTGGCCTGTACGTTGTCAATATCAATATATTAACCAAATGTCATCAAAATTAGAAAAAGGTTGCCCCTAAAATTTTTACTAGCTAAAATTAAACGCACGACTACGGATGTCGGAAATGTAGTGGTCACAATATCTAACCATAAGCACATCGTGCTCAGATGAGCTAAAATAGATTTACACAATGACATCACAATGACTCTCCTTTAAGGAGGTTTCGTTTCCAATTATATTAGAAGATTAAAAATCTTGTTTACCATTATAATTAAAACAGCATAACTTATACATGTAAAATGTAACTTCCAATGTTAGTAAGAAAGGTATTTACAATTATTTGATTTCGGCTGAAAATCGATTTTCATTTATAAACATTACATAACATGATTAAAATTGGGATCACCTCCTTACAATCTAAATTAAGGTGATCACATGCACATATGCAGAGTACCGAAACAATATAAAAAACTTTGCAAAAGGGTCACTCAAGGATAATTCCTGTTAAGTTCAGCGAAATTTGACTCAGCGTTTGAAGATGACTCGTGGTGTGAATAAAAAGTTTAGGACGGACGCACACAATCACAATGGTATTATTTGAACAACATAAGTGAGCCACTGTACGGTTTTACATAAACATATTTAACCTATTGGAACTGTGTTTTTAAAGAACAAAATCTGTGAGTTACTTTAAGAACAGTTTGACCTACGGAACATTCTTAGCACATAAATTGTAGAATACTCTTGGCCATGTTTTTCCTGGAATAAGATTAAAAACCTTGAACATGAATTTAACAAAAACTATGTAGAAAACCCATTTAGTTTCATACCAAAAATGAACGCCTTTGAATTTGCAAATACAGACAAAAGATTTTCTTCATTTAAGTCCATGCAAAACTGGTGAACCAGTGGCATATGCATATTTTTAACAAACTTTGTACAAGAACCCTTGATAATGACACATACCAAATATGAAACTGTAAGCATTTCTGCTTCTGACAAGATTTATTATAGTTTCTCCGATATAGTGTAATACGTGTCAACCATGGGATTTACCCAGTATTTATGATAGGGAAATGATTTTTATCAAACTTTTAATAGAACCACAATACGATGATATATTGGAACTAAAACATATTTGAGCATTGCGGTTTTAAAGAAGAGGTTTTTAAATTGTTCATCTTAAAAAACATATTTTGGCCCAAAGACCTTTATTATGAATGTACTGTGAAGATTCAACATTTGTCATAACAGACTACTCAATGGATATTCCTGTGAAGTGTGGTCGAAATATTCACAGCAGATCATGAGGAACTGTCGTCAATTAAGTCTGGGGCAGACATCATGCGCGGACGTTCGACGGACCTAACGATTTTAAATATCTTACCATGAGACAGATGTGCTCAGGTGAGCTTAAAAAAGTGTGACATAGTGTTCACAATTTTAAAGATTAATATAAATATGAACGCGATCAACAAGAGTATACATATCTCGTTTTTTATACTTTTGGTTGTGTTCTCAATATACCGACTGCCAAAGACCTACCCACCTGCAATAGCGATGCGGGAAGATTGTCGGATTGATCAAAGCGTTCTAATAAAAAGAAATGGTTCAGTAATTTGAAAACAGACACTGACAGAATTGAACATTACCAGTTAACACGTATCCCTGTGTTACGTAACTCTCGACTGGTCTTCCTGGAGAAACATAAAGTGACAATTGGTCAATTGTATGAGTTTTATCGTTCCTCTCGCCATCTTGCCCACAGACAGTCAACATGGTTGGTGCCAGTTGATAGACTGAAAATGAAATTTAAATTAATTTTACTTAAAAAGTGCAATTAAATAAATGCTTAACTATGATAATTAATTATATGATAATGATAGTTTTAAATCGAATTTATCCTCAATAAAACTGTTTCATACTTACGGATTGACTGGACACACTTCTCGAAATCCTCTTCATATACGTCTACTTTTAGTTCGAGATCTTCAAACCCAAGATATGTCCGTAGGTGTTCTTGAACTGGTAGAAATGCCTTCGCTATTATTCCAGTCAGATATTTGCTTAAAAATTCTAACCAGCTGTTAAAATTGGCAAATCTTATGTAAAGCGCCATGCATTCATTTTTTACGTCTATGAGGTCGACTCCTCCTACAAAATACACTTCATTATAGTGATATTGCAAAGGCATAGAAATATAAACGCTCACTAAAAAGAATATGTTACACGTAAGTCAGTTTTGCCGATATTAATAATATTACATTACATATGGTGGTCTGATTTACTCACTTACAAGGTATTCCCTTCTATTGGATCATATTTTAACATTACTTCAAGCAATTAGTAGCATATGTTTTTTACAACTATATTTTAACACATGCAAACTATTTGAGGGCCGGCAGTAAAGGTATTAATGCTAAGCAAACCTTTAAATAGTTCATCAACTACTGTTTGGAGTCGTTGCTGCAGAACAGTTATTGGTACACCCTGGCGAACACCGTTCATGGATTTTACTAACACATCGGAAACGAGTGTTTCGCCCTGAGAAATGTTCACGTTCACCACGAGTTTTGAATCTGTGATATTTACATATGACACATAAAGTAATTTAAAGTGCATAGGTTTTATTCGCGCTAATTCTCATATAGATACATATAAAAAAAAGCATTGTATAATACTCGAACAGAACGCAGAAGGAAATTCCGACCCGAGCACAGAAAAGCAAACAATAAAGTTATCTTAAACTGAAAAAAAACTTATGAAGCCTTGGTACAATTTAATTTTGTTTAATTTATTTATCATTTAACATACAACCCGCGCTGATGCTTGTCTATGTTTCTACTCGGGACAACCTCATCGTCTTAAAGTTCGTACGCATTAAGACTCAAATTCATTATTGAATAGAATCAAAATTTAGAAGGGATTCAATAGCTTCCATAGCATGATATACGTTTGCCATTAACAGCTTCATAGTTTATGATCAAAAATGAAGAACACAAAACAGTCGAGCAGAAGCGCATAACTCGACGTAAGTATTTCCAAAGCCGCATAAGATGTGATACAGTTCAAGGGAAACATATTTGAAATAATGAACGTTGTCGGAAAGTCCAAATAGAGGCACCGATTTTTTTTATATAGTAAATACCATTTTTACTTCTCGAGAACATCAAATAATTGTATGACTAGCTTGTGTTTATTAATTCTTTCCATGGATTTCGATACATATATATCTTATTTAAGATTATTAATGTACGCCGCAAAATGACGCACATATAATGATTAAGAAAGAGTAATCTAGCCAGGCGACAGAATATCGAATATGGAAGGGTCTCTCTGCTACTACATGCTTGTTGCTAAATACGAGTTGCATATATTGCTCAATGACAATTGTATATTGCTTATTGACAAATCCATGTTGACATAATAAAACCTGCATTTGAATTGTGTTACATAACAGCTGTATTTGTGTTTCTTGCATTTGCTGTAGAAACAATTCATCGTTCATGCGCCTTAATACTAACGTGCAGTCATTTTAAACTTATCATTTGTTTTGTGTGTGAATGACATATGCTTTAAACTCTAACCTAAGTGCATTTGGCTTTGTTGCTGTCTCCATTGATGATTAGTCTACGCATGTACTGGGTTTTATTTTTTCATCGTACACATAATTAATTAAACATTATCGCGCACATTATTATACAGAGAGACTACTCTTGCAAGTTAACGATAACATCCGGTGTGAAGACGTTTGACAATAATATTGATGTCCGAGCTGGTCGTTGTGATAGTACAATTCACAAAGAGATTCGTATTTGTTCAGACTAGTTAATACTAAAGGATATGATTAATTTGCAGATTTCAAAGCATACGGGCCCTTGAACGTACGCCCACGTAGTTAATGCTCAATACTTACGTGTGTGCTTGCACATGTATGCGTGCGTTTACACTTGCGTCCGCGAGTCCGATTTGATTGTGTTGTGTGTGTTCGTGTGTGTTTAAATGCTTACGACGACTAAACGAGAATATATTTCGAAGCTTATTTTTTTACTTGGCGCGATAATAAATGGGTTTGAACAAAGTCCACAGAGTTGAGAATTGCGTGTACCAACCACTGCATATGGACACATTAAGCCGCGTGTATACATGATTAAGCGACACAAAATTAGGGAGCATAAAAATGGTCATATTATTGTTGGCACCAAGTAAGGTCCAGTGCTGTTGTTTTATATATGTAAGTAAAATTGTGTGTAATGAAAAGCAATTCACGAAATGCAGACTTATATCATTGCATGTCTCCCAGTAACAGCAGTGGTCTGCTGGATATACAAACCAGCATGTAACATGTGGCGATTGCAAGTTGTTACGCAGTGAGCAACATCAGGCTTTCAAAGTCAAAAAGAAACATACTTTTGGCCTTTGGGAGATCGAATGTACTGGACCACGTATTTAAACAGACCACAGAATGATAAACTAAAGATTCGTGAACGTTTGGATCAAGCAATCAAGCATCATTCAATTAATCAAGTAAACAATCAATTAATCAGTCAAACACGATATAACTCTAACCACATAGGTGATAACGTCAGAACCCAACCCTGAAAAATTTATCTACAGTAGTTCGTCATAACCGATACAGTCCCACGTCATTTAAAATGTTAAAATATCTGTGAAACCATTTAACTGCGTAATGTCAACAAAATATCGATGTAGGATTCCAATGTGTTCAGCTGTGTTATTAATGGGCGAGCTTTGTTACTGACAGGAAAACATGGACGTATGAAAGTACTGACAGACAAACGTATTAAACATGCATTGATTTGCTTGCGCTCACAAAACTTGCATTTTATTGACTCGCAGAGACAGGAATTTTCAACGAAAATAGCCATTGTGTGTATAGTGCTCAAGTTTCATTACGCAATTGTCATTTAGCAACATGAATGGACTAGCGGATATTCACTTTCATAATCGAACACATCGTCAGTATTTTTTTATTTTCTCTTTTACAAGCTTAACAATACATATGTAAGACATTTAGCAAAGTGGTGACACTTCTTCTCCACATGGTTAACATTGTTGGTAAATGACTTTACAATTGCATGATGAATGACGTGGTTATGGTTTGGACCAACTGCCTTATAAGCAAATTGAACCTTGACCTTTTTGAGTGACCTTAATCTGTGAAGTTGACGAGAGTTGAAACTGACAAATGACATACAGTCTCAACGTGGTAAACATTTGTTATAAATAATGGTGTAGTTGCATGATGAATGACATGGTTAAAGTCCGGACAATCGGTTTTATTGCCAAATTTAAAATCTGATTACTAAATGTGACATTGACGGTGGAGAGGTAGAGATGCGGAGAAGAGTGTCTAATGCGACACATCGTCAAATCCTGGTTGTCATTTATGGTGTTATTTTACAGGCGCAAGGTGAATGATTTAGTTACAGCCAGTACAAACTATTGCGATGCTAAATTTTGTGACATTGATCTTTGAGGTAGGCACACGCGTATTACACGCGACACGCCATCACCTCATGTGGTTGTCATTTGTGGTATTTTTTTAAAGTTCAGGCTGAATTGCTATGTTACATTTCGGTCAAAATTTTTTATGGTATGCTTTGACATTTGACCTTGAAGTATGGCATTGACCTTTGAGGATGGGATACATTTGTTACATGCGGCACACCGTCCCATCATGGTAATCATCAGAAGTAAGATATTATTAACTTGTATGATAAATGACAAATTAACAATGCTGACAATCAGTTGTATTTGACATTTGACTTCTTATCGTTACCGTGACCGTTGAAATAAGGCGAAAGCTAAAACACGCGACATGTCGGCTAAAGATTGTGAAAAGTTTTGGTGAGTAATGTCGAAACACACACACACACACACACACGCACACACAACAGGCTTTCCAACTTGCTGTATGAACACAATTCCCTGACTTTTTCCTGATGGAAAATAAAAATTACAAGATCATAATTTCTTGTTTTAGACGTCCTCAATAAATAGCAGCTGCAGACAATAACATGAATTATAGGTATTTACTAATAGTATACTAAGCTACATGTATACTACAAAGCCACCATAGCCATGCATGGGGAAATCGATTTGCTATTTTAATTGTATGGACTTTTCGACACAAGTCAGGAAAATCAGACCAATCAAATTCCCTTATTTTTCCCTAATTTCAGGAACTTTTTCCAAACTCCCTGACTTTTCCCTGGCTGGAAAAGGTGAAAGTCTTTTTCCAGGTTTTCCCTAATTTCCAGGTTGGCTAGGAACCCTGCACAAAGTTTAAGTCCAGAGGAGCTCGGATGCAAACACGCACACTCAATCTCGACCATTGTGACTTCTCGATCAAGCCTTCTGCAAGTTGGCTTTTTTATCTAAGCAAGCGCTAACCCCTAACCGTTTACATGTATGCGATTTGGCACACCCGATAGTTCAGTGTTACTGTTTATGCATTAAACAAAAAGCAACATTTAAGTTTTGTTCTCAGAAATAATAAAATAAATAAATAAAACAACCATGTTCATGGGGTAATCAACAAATTGTTACAAAATTCTTACATGTTTCTTGCCATGCTTGCAAAATATATATGTAATATAAATCCATTACCAAGTTCTATAGAATATATATAATATACAAACCAGGTCAAAATGCTTTGTTTGACCAGCTACATTTACAGTTCATTATCAGTTCATAAAGCAAACGTCAAATGTTTTTTTACCTGGTACTTGAACAGTAATAGGTGTTGGCGACTGCAATGACTTCTCGAACAATTGATTAACTACTGCCAAAACTGGAAAAAGAAAAAATACAAGTATCATAATAGGAGTATAATATGATGCATTTTGTCATTGTGTGAACAAGCTAAAATGATCATGGGTTGTTTATCACTAAACAATTAACAATATAGTGTATATGTGTAAGTTAAACAAGAGTAAAGACAACAAATGGGGTAGGTTAAAGGTATGTTGTTAAAGATTGCATAACAATCGTTTGAGCATAACGTCGGACTATTGAAATACTAGTTCACTTAGCTGAGACATGAAGAAACTAAACGTGTATGTGTATATTTAATAGTGCAAGCTATTAACTATTTAAGTCCATATATATCATGTGACCCATGGGGCTTGGCCAGTTTTTATCCCAGGGTCATTATCTTAACAAACATGATAGAGGTCTACCATAAACTGTTATATGCCAAATACCAAACCTAACAGTAACACAAGAGCATTATTTGAACAAACTTGGTAGATTAAAAACCAAATAATGTTACACAACAAATATTAAACCCCCGGCGCAAGAGGTTACATAGATGATCAAAAAGGTACATACAATATCAGTCTATATAAATCATGATATCCCTGGGGTTTGGATAGTTTTGACACAATGGGAATTTTTTTAACGTAGCAAGTAAAGAAACACTGTACGATTTTACAGACCAATCATTAAATCCGAAACCATTACAATTATAAGCGATGTTTTAAGTTTCTATTTTCAAAATCTATTTTAGCTCCAGGAACCAATAAATGCAACGGGCCGGAACGACTTACAATTTTGAAAGAGCATTCTGTATCATTATTCCTCAAATGTAACGTTTCATTAAAATCTGCCCATCGGTTCACGTGGAGAAATGGTGAGAAGAAAGTTAACGGATGAACAATTAGACTCGATAAATATCACGGTATCCTTAATGCCCCCAATGAACACTATATGCTCAGACGGGATAATAAGGGAAGCAAAAACATATTCATATTAAATGTATTTGTCACATAAATTAAAATGATTTGAAAAATAAATTTGGAAAATCTGGACAAAACTAAAATATGTTCTATACCAAATACACAATCTCTGGGCCTTGCAGCGTAATATAAGATTTTATACATTAGAAAGATTCCGTTTATTTGAATAGCACATTTCAGGCATTTAAAACCCCGAATATTCAATTATACAGAGTATTCATATACATGGAGTCAGAATTATTCGCCACTATTTCATTTTTACAATGATATATATCGTTATTATGTAGTGAGAAAAATTGCATATTAAAAGAAATGTTATAATACTATTTATTTGATTTGACAGTGGACACAGTGGTCTAGTGCTGGTCTAGGAATCGAAAGGTCAATGGATTTTTCTCAGCACAAAATTAATCACACGCTTGCTCCTCTCCACCCAGGTGTATAAAGGGGTACCTTTGAGGGAAATGAGCCGTGGCTGCTTACTGCGCTGATTGTAAACGGAAGACTTATCCGATTGATCAGAGAGTGAATGTGAAAGTATGTTGATGATACACAAGTCATCATAACAGATTCTAAACCCGAACCGTAAACCTTTTAACAATCTTATAAACACCGAGAGTGGCATAAATTGTGTTTTCTCTTTTAAATGTATATGGTGCTCTTGGACAATAATATATATATATATATATATATATATATATATATATATATATATATATATATATATATATATATATATATATATATATATATATATATATATATATATATATATATATATATATATATATATATTATATAAATTATAAATAAATATTATAAATATATATAAATTTGTGCGCATGAATTGTTCTGATATACAATCTTCCAATTAGTTTAAATTTGACATATATTCTTTGAAACATAATTAGTTTTATAAATAAAAACACTAATAAAAAAACAAAAGAGCATCGTTTTGATGTGGACAAAAGGTTTCTTTTATTCAAAACTGAGGCGACCATGCTCACCTACAGAGAAGATACACTATGGCAACCTTAGTATATGTTTCTGGATTCGATTTCTGAACTTTAGCAAACTGTCTGTCCTCAATGCTGATGAATTCGAACATAAAAAGAGTAATCGAGTTACTGTTTCAACAAACACAGACCTTGCTGTTTTGAGGTGAAATTGACTGTAATTTTATGGGAACATTTCAGCCAATGGTCTACCCCTAGGGTAGAACGAGAGAAACACCATTGTTTATCCTCGAAAACAATTCCTTTGTTTTTTTCTCAAAAAGTTCATTTGTGCTGGTCCCTACCTAAATTCCGTGTCCAGATGGGATCCATCACAGAAGACTTAGAACACCAATTATATCACTGTGAAAGCACTACATTTGGAATCAGGATTTAGCTATATTCAATTAAAGTGTTATGTTTATATTATTGAACACTGTGTGCTCACATATGGGCAACAATATAGCTCCATTGTGCGGCAAATTCGAACTCTAATGGCATGATTTAAACAAGCTTGGCAGAAAACCACCAATATGTGTTATATGCACAAAAGTACACTGCTTAGTCTTGTTGTTAAAGAGAATGAATTTAGGTCATTTTACTAAATAAGTGTACAGACATCACGTGAACCCTGAGGCGTGGCCATTTAATACCCAAGAGGCATGAATGAACAACTTTAGAAGATGACCGCTAGGCGATCTAACATACAAAATATTAAAGCCCTAACCCATGAAGAAGACGATTTATTTTTTATTTTTATTTTTTTAATCTGTTTTGAGATCTACAATTGCAACTGATCGGAACTAGTTGAAACACATTGTAAAAGAGTCACACAATGACCATTCTTGTATTATCATTAATATCTTCGAAGCGATTCAGAAGGCGAAGTCGTTAGACGAAACAATTAACGTGTCTTTTATGCACTAGTTGACTTTCTTAAAAAATGTTTTAAAAAGGTATTTAAAAAACACACTACATCTATTAATGTTTAATTGTGAACCCAACAATGTCACGTGAGCCTGCACCCTGCTGGTTGTATACCAATTCACTTTCTTTGTCGAAGTATTTAACTTATTAATATTTTAAAACACCCGATATGAATTTGCTGTATACTTTTCTCCTTTGTTAATGTTGAACAAAGTTATTTATATTGTTTATTTTATCAAATTGAAGTAATTAAAGGTAAAAAATACAGTAAAATGGCATGATAATGTTTACACTTGTGAAATATAATCATAGAATATAATAACATGTTTGACAAAATCTACCAATATCGATAAAAGCGATGGACTTGCTCACATATTGTTTTATTTTTGAAAAATGCCATTCAGTATTTTTATTAATAAATCTATAATGTGTTTAATAGTATTAACTAATGATAGTAGCAAGAAAAAAAGATGAATAAAAACAGTACCGTCCCTGGGATTGGAACCCGCGACATCTGGAAGCAATAGCCGGTGCCCTACATTTGCCACACGCATGCTTTAGTATTTGTAGCAGTCACGTTTAAACGTTATGTTAGCACTTCACGTTACAATTTTCAGCGTTACAAACGATTTTTGATTATAATACTAGTTGCGCATGATGATCATCCATATTAATTCTTAGAAAAAAAAAGTTATTTCGTTTGTTAAAACATAAGTAAATATACTTAAACATTCTGTTTTGATATTTGATAATTATTTTGAAATTTGTCAGTTTACCAAACTGTGGGCGAGTCCTTTTAAGGGTATTAAATCACATCAATTATAATATATTAATAATATCTTCTTTAAAAATGTAAATACATTAGATCGTTTTATCATAAGCCGGCCATTGACAATGGTAGGTTTTGGTTATGAGATTATGGTCTACTTTGGCCGATTATGTGTGGTGAATTGCGCAATGACCAACCAAAACAGAGATCCTGTAATGACGAAGGTTGTGATTCATACAAATGCGGACGCAAATTCCAGCACACAATAATACCTGTTTATTGCAGGAATCACGAGGGTTGGTTTTTATTTGAAACACGCATAATAGTAAGCTGAGCATTTTACTAATTGTACTTAACAAAGAATTATTAAGAACTTTTGTCAGTCATTTTAACGTCTAGACTATCATTAGCGGCTAAAATAACCCCAACAAATCACTTTTAACATTCACTAAAATGCATTAATTTCAAGCGGCGATATAAAAACTTGGTCAGCTTAGTTCTGCAAAGAAGAGGAACGCAACATGCGTACAATGCGGACAGTCTTGTGCACTAAATTTAACGTAATTCAGGCAATATGACATAACATAGTCTGCGTTCTATTGATTGAAATTACTATGCTCGGCGCGGTTTAATATGTTGTGGAAACAGTGATTTTAAGTATTTGCAAAGTTTGCAAAACTTAATTTTGTTCAAATCTTATTACAAAATCATATCTTTAATGAAACATTTTGAATATAAACTTGAGATGCCGACAATTTTTATTAACTAACATTAAGCCAATAGGGTATATCTAGTGTGCAGGAGCTGTATTACTGTCTTAAGCAATTATGAGAATTGAAAGGTATTATTGTAGTGGCAAGAGAGATTTCTTTTATGTTTTAACATACTTTATCTCATGA
The DNA here is from genome assembly GCF_020536995.1 of Dreissena polymorpha. Lineage (NCBI taxonomy): Eukaryota > Metazoa > Mollusca > Bivalvia > Myida > Dreissenidae > Dreissena > Dreissena polymorpha. The sequence continues at coordinate 19,080,557 of NC_068359.1, read as the reverse complement.
CAGTTTTAACTGTGCTTTTCCTTACGCAATCTATACAAAATAGTCAGTAAACAACTTGTTTTAGCAGAAGTATGAATACTCAGACTATTTCGATTTTGTTTTGTTATATAATTGTATTCATTTATGAATACATAGTTATGAATCAAAGCATCATTTATAGAAATATTGGTACTGATGTTATAAGTAACACATTAAGAATGTTTAGCTTTTCCAAACTACATGTAGCACGCCACGATTATCCGCGTTTGTAGCACGCCACGATTATCCGCGTTTGTAGCACGCCACGATTATCCGCGTTTGTAGCACGCCACGATTATCCGCGTTTGTAGCACGCCACGATTATCCGCGTTTGTAGCACGCCACGATTATCCGCGTTTGTAGCACGCCACGATTATCCGCGTTTGAAGCACGCCACGATTATCCGCGTTTAATCTTAAAACAAGGTGATTTCCGCGGTGCTGTTTATTAAGGGCGTATTTAATCCCTAAATTATGCAAATTAAATTTGTAAACGTAAGTTATTTTTGGGGGGATCATCCTATACCTGTTGCTTAAAAGAGTTATTAGCTCCGAGATGAATCTGGATTTAAAAGAGAATCGTTCATTTTAATATATTTTGCTATTTAAATAATAATAAAATAATAAACACTTTTCTTTCTACTTTCTGGCATAAACAAGTACACTTAGGATAATTAAGTATGGGTTTTAAATGCCATTTTAATGGATCATCGGCATAACGTGAAGTTTGGGAATACCTCAACTAAAGTGATTGACTGGACTAAAATTAGTATCCACCGATTCGATGAAGTGAAGAAAGTAAGTGGCATGTTTCAGGCTTCGTTATATTTGGACTCACCCATATGTTTTTATGTGTGTGATTTCTTTTTTTTTTAAATAAAACTGCAACGACTTTTCAATATATGTAACCATGTATTGTGAACGAAATTTTGGCACCGGCATCGAAAGAAACATAAGTTTTTAAAGCGCTAAGGAAACTCTGCGAACAATAAAGCAAACAACGAACCTTCAGAAACTCTAGCAGAAGGAAATATCTTGCAATTATCTAAATCGTTCATAACAAAACACGAACTATAAGCATAAAATGGTCCAAACTGAGAGCGCCGCATTGGGACGATCGATAAGTACAATTCTTATTATTATTAAATTTATCAAATCAATTTAATTTCAGATTAATATGTTATGAAATCCATTATATTTATATCATATTTAATTCAAGGCAGTATCTACTTTAAAATAACTAAACTAATAGCTAATTATACCCTTAAAACTGTGATCGATTACTTACTTTGAGGAATCTGTTCAGAGTGACCTAAAATTTTCTTGGCATCCTGTAACATAACAAATAAAGCATTAACTAACAAATAAACCATTAACTATACAACAAGCAATTTAGCGTGATATGGTTCAATAAAATACGTATTACAAAATTGCACCCGTCTTCATTTGTTATTTGCAAACAGTTGAGCAGACTAGCATTTAGACTTTGGTAATGTGACGGAAAATTATTATTGCATGGATTTTGAGATATAGAATTGTCTGATAGCACATGTATGTTGCGCAACACGAATCGATACTTTGTGTATAGGCGTTAACGTGTTTCTCTATATCAAGAGGGTCATGATGGCTCACATGTGTTCATGGGACATCAATTGCTGGAGACCTGGCCCACATTTAAACTTGGCTTAGATATTGTCAAGATGTTGACCAAGTTTAATAAAAAAAAGAGTCATAAATGTTGCCTCTATGGTGGTAAACGGTTTTATAGTATTTGACCTGGTGAATTGGTTTATGTTCGCACGTGACCTAGATTCGAGCTCGCAGTAGGAAAGGTCGAGATAAACATGACCAGGTTTTATTAAGATTGTGTTAAATATATTACATCTAGAGTGGATACAATTTCTATTTCTTTCTGACATCGGACGCGGTGAACCAATTTTGGGATGAACATGACTAAGATTCGCATGAGGTCTACATTGTTTACATAAACATTCTTCATTATGTAATCAAAATTGAGTAATGGATTTGGCCTTTAGAATGGCAACAAGATTATCTCTAAGAGTTGACATTTTGACCCAGTGGACGCACGTAATTCATATTCAAACTCGGCTTAGATATTGTAAAATAAACATACTGACCAAGTTGTATCAAGACTGAGACATATTGCTGCTTTCGAAGTGGTAAAAAGGTTTTGATATGATTTGTCTCGGTGACATTGTTTTCCGGAGGAACGTGACAGCGATTTGAACTCGGCGTAATCAATCCAAAGATGAATGTTATCAAGATTGTGTTAAAAGTATGGTCTCTAGAGTGGAAATCGTAGTTTTTCTTTTCTCACATTGAACCTGGTGACCGAATTTATAGACGTACGCGACCCGTATGAGGACTCGGTCTATGTTAAGTAAAGATAAACATTCTTAACATGTTTCTTCAAGATTGAGTAATAAATGTTGCATTGGTAGTGGAAACAATGTGATCAAACAATTTGATCGTATTACCAAGTTTAAAGACGAAGGTGACCCAGATTCAAACTCGGCTTAGATATGGTCAATATAATTATTATCACGATGGTTTATCAATTTTTAGTTGGAAATGTCTATTGAGTGGTGACAAGGTTATTTCTAACATTTGACCTGTTTATCAACTTATTGAACGCGCGTACACAAATTCGAGATAAACATTCTTACCACGTTTCATCAAGATTGTATGAAAAATGGGGTCTTTCAAGTGGAAACAAGCTTAAAGTTCGCGACGAAAACCGCACTACAGACACCGCACAACGCACGACCACGGACGCCAGACAACGAGCGATTGCAATAGCTCGTTTTGAAAACTTCGTGCTGTGTAGAGCTAATTATAAAAACAATCACACTTACAACAGCAATCTCGTTAATGGTCGTATGTTGAGCAGCAATTCCTTTTTGTATGTTGCTTACGATTTTCTTGTGCTCTTCCAAACGCGTTTTGTTTTTCGTGTGGTCCTCTTGTAATGTTAGCAAATGTTTCTCTATATAAATAAATCTTTGTTCTAGTAATCGTATGTGTTCGTCTTCGTTAGTTTTTAAATTGGCTATTTCTTTTTTGAAAAGGTCTGTACTGACTTGTTGCTCTAACATCTTTTTCACCTCTCTGATGGCTTCAATAGTTTCTTCTCTAGCAGTCATTTCGTCTTCTATTGTTACTTTTCCGTTGTCATGTTCTAACTAATATCAAAAGAACATGTATGTTTCAAAGTAAGCTACACACGAAATATGGAACAAATTCTATATATGATGTGAATTTTTATTTTCAAGAAGGCGCTCAACCTAGACCCCAATAAACAAATTGTTCTCAGCATATATTGTTCACAATATTCCAAAATAGACTTGTACGACAAACTGCTCCAACACCTGACGACTATAGTTGAGAACCAACCGCAAACAGGTTTACGAGATTTTGCTTATATTAAACCTACTAACCTAGTTTTGGAACCCTTTGATCCTGCTTAGAACTCTTCTGATGAATTATTAGGATAATTGTTCTCAAATAGTTTTACCCCACGTGATCCATTTTAACAAGGCTGAGTTCGCATTGAGAAAACTGTTTGCACAAAGTTTAACAAAAAGTGGGCAATACATGTGGTATATGGTGCGTTCCCAAGCTGTTTATTTAATTTGACCAAAGGAACTTTATTATGTGTGACCATATTTGAAACAGTTTCAAAATCAGCCAAAATATAATTTTGACAAATGATGTTACCAACTTTTATAAAGATTGGTCAATAAATGTGATTTCTAAAGTGGTCCCAATCGTTAATGTAATTTTACCCAGTGACCTATGTTTTGACCGCATATGACCCAGATTCCAGCTCGTCTATGTTATCTTTGGAAAAAGTTTCATGAAGATCATGAAACATCTGACGTATAAAAAGGTGTGTAACATGTTTGTGTTATAATTTTGACGCATTACATATGGTTTAACTCATATGACCCAGTTTAAAACTCGACCAAACTATCACTCAGACAAATTTCATGACACGTTGCACGGAGATTGGACTTACAATGTCACTTGTAGTGTCCACAAGCTTTTTCTTCGATTTTCTAGGTGACCTATTTATGTTCCCATGTGACCCAGCTTTTAACTCGACCTAAATATCATTGAAACAAAACGTTGTGCCCAAGTTTCATGGAAGTCTATCCATACATGTAATTTGTTGGATGTTCATAAGCTTTTTCTTCTATTTCACTTAGTGACATAGTATTCGACCTTAAGTGAGCCAGTTTCAAACCCGGCCGAGATATCTGTAAAACAAATGTCCTGACCAATTTTCATGAAGATTAACCTCAAATTAACATCTGGAGTGGTCAACTGTTTTCTTGAATTGGACCTAGTGAATAGTTTACTCACATCAAAAAGTGTCAAACAAAAACGAATTATAACATTTACACATGTTGTGACTAGGCTCCATTACGATTAGAAAAATAATATGGTTTTCACAGGGCAAATGCTGAAGACTAGACACTTGACGGACGACAAATACTCGTATGACCTTGAATTACAGTTTACTTCTGTTGCCAAAAAAAGTAGAGGTTTATGTAAATTAAAGATTCACATATACTAAACATTTATCTAAAGGAAAATGTACGTACAGTGTGCAGCTTGTTAAGCTCTTCATTGGCAGATGGATAGCCATCAAAAATAGTAAGCTTGAGTGCTTTTTCAATAAGTCTCACGTATGTCAGAAAATCATTCCCAGACACCGCCATTGATCCTGAATGACACATTCCGTTCCGAATATCCCGAACCTGAAAAAGAGTCAGGCCAAAGAATGAGAATACGATTTAAGTGTGTAATAAATGTAAGTTTATTTTGTTAAATGTTATATAAAAATATAATAACAAGATTTAAACTACGTTGATAAAACATAGAAAAAACAAGGTCATTTACGTCAATACTATGTTAAACACCTTTACGCCTTGTAAATGAAACCATCGTCGGATACCCACGACTAATTCATTCCGTTACTCTCCAGCATGATAAATGGAGAGTAGCGGAAGGGGTCGAACGTGGGTATCCGACGATGAAATGAAACATGATCACGTTCAAGTAAAAAAGGACAGGTAAAAAAGGGACTCAAGAATAACTTAAGGGGACAAACTGCTACATATTGACCTCAATAAAAAAGCAGTTTAAGTGTAAACAAATTTCCATAATAATGACGACCCAAAACCTTTTTTATTGACAAAAGTAAATGTCACGCACTTTTTACCTTTAGTAAGTTGAACTTAATTATGTTATGTTAAGAATAGATCCATCAAAAGAGTGAATTGTATATATTATATATATAAAATGACCAGTCTACTTGCTTTATTTATAGTGTGTATATAGTTATGTGACATATTTTCGCGATGTACTTTCGATTTCACATCTCGAAATTTTATTACCGAATATACTGAAAATATGAACTTTTTTCAAGTAATGTAATATACCAGTCGTGATATTTTAATCAATATAACCTAATAATTGTACAAAAATACAATATTTTAGAACTTTTCTTTTTTCGTTATTCGTGGTTGACTGTCCCTTTAATATTCTTATTTCACAATACAATAAATAATATAGTTTTACCCCAAGTCATTAATACTTTATTAAGTCGATAAAAAAGTCTGAATATTTGAATGTATGTATCCAGTACTAATTGTTATACATGTAACCATTGTTAGTTTGCATTATAAGCCTTTAATTAAAATAAATTAATTTGATATATTTCGCACCCAAATTGTTAGTGTTTTAAAGATTTCTGACCTTGTTCTAGCAGGCAAATAACAATTTTAAACATGTTTATGGGGCATAACCCTCTCGATAATTGACGGATTTAAAACATTCATTCAGATTTGTAGTTACCATGCTGTAATCTTCAATTTGAATGTCTAAAACCTGTATCCTTTTGGAACGAAATAAAAACACTATGGAAGCGTGTTTGTATGAACGCACTATTATTTCGTACGGTAATAAAACAATAAGGAGATGATTAAAGTCATGTTAACACATGTTCGACCTGTAAACGTTTTACTATTAAATAATCACTGTGCAGTGTCGGTTATGATAGTTATGTACGTTATATCTGTTAAGATAAGCACAACATATTTTAGTTTATAATTAACCATCTTAACCATCTAAATTTAACAAACACAAAATCTAAACGATATATGTCAATGTTAAACATACGTATTACCTGCCCAACCCCCATTCAATCAAAAGTACATCAAATTACAAAATGTTAATCAATTAGGTTTGGATATTTAAAAGTACGCTTGTTCAAGAGCTTTCCGGAAAAGCAATATTTTTGAAATTTTCCATATAAACCAATAGTAATTTCCTGATTGTTATTGCGTTTTTGTATTTATATTAATTTTATAAATAAACGGTGTGTGTCTATAAATTGACATGACGCCTTATCAGTGATCGCTCCGCCCACTTAATCACGTGGCTCAGCGGGAAGAAAACCTAGACAAGCTAACACCAAAATGGCTTCTTTGCCTATGGACTGCATATAGATTTACGCGATATTCCGGATGATTGTATGGACTTGTTTAACACCATATTACACTTGTAAAGGGGTTGATGCCATTTAGTTATTCTGCAAATGCAAAAAATATACGATTAAAGAGAACATCAGCTATTTATAACGGGTAAATCGGTACATTAAACACGCTCTCAAACGCTTGCGCGCTTACCAAAATCGAACCCGTTATTACGTGTAATGGTGGTATTTGCAATAAATTAACACTTCACCGGTATTTACCCGTGTTATTAACAAAATTATTACCGAAACATTCCCCCCTACCCGTGTATTTGACACGAAATAGCGCTTTATAACTGGGAATTCGTTGAAGTTTTACGGGCTTTCTGACGCCGGGTGGGTACCTCAATCCCACATGTTATTGCGTATAAAAGTGATATTAATCATATTAAACATTGCTTATGGGACATTTATAAATCACTTTAATTTAAAGCGCAAAAACAAGACAGTAAGTTTGGACATTGTCTGATATAAAAATAGCGTTGTACGAAATGGAATACGGTCAGGCTATTATAAATTAATAAGGCTACCAATATCAGACGCTCGCGCAGGTACCGACTTCTCCGAAGTTACCGCATTTATTGGTTAACTAATATTAGTAATAATAACTCTTTTACAATAGCATTTATCGAAACGTCTTTATTAAAATAATAACAAAATGGTTTTCACTTGTTTCTGACACACACAGAAACGCGATTTTTAACGGGGATTTCGTAAAGTTACAAGAATTGGGTACCGAAATTATCAATTATTTTACATGCACACGTGACATAATACATACTTAATACCCGGTAATGCTTAGTTATTGCTTATATGACATTTCAAGTTTGTGAAATAAATTAATGTTCTATAAAGGGGATCTCGGTAATTCTTGAAGCTTCCACTCGCTCTTGTCAAGACCGCATTGCCGCGTTGGAAATGGTATAAATTTAATTCATCTAACTTATCTTTCTGGATACCAAATGTCAGAGTTGCATTAACCCTTTTTACACCGTTTTCGCCATATTTCATTTCCGTTTTTTAAATCCGAACAAAATAAACAAAACTCGTTTAAAAAATGAGATCTAGGCATTCGAGCTCCTAGTGTGGATCAAAAGCGTTTTTTGGTGACACCACATGAGTGCAAATGTGTAGATACCGTTTATAAGATAATATATCACATGTCACCTTCCAATAACATGTATGATGTCAATTAAGTGCATTACTATCAAAGTTATAAAATACAGCATGAATTAGGCTTCATGCTGGGTTTTATTTCTCTTTAAGTAATGCAGATGAACCTCGCTTCTGACCTAGTAACTGATAAAACTATGTTTAAAAAAGTGAAATATTATGTGATAATCAGATCGATAACATAAACTATTTAAATCTGCTAGTATATCCGATAAAAATATATTATAATTGTCTTTGACAGTGTTGACGTTCAGTTGTTCGTGGTGACGACTGCGTGTATTTATACATCTCTTACACTACTCAAGATCTCTTTTCGGCTTTGGAAACGATATAAATTAAATGTCACCAACTAATCTTTCAGGATATCGATTGTCCGAGTTACATAATCCCCATTGACACCGTTTAACCATTTTTAATCGTTTTTTAAAGAGGAAAACAAACGAAACTCGTTGGAATAAAAGTGAACCTAAACATGTAGCTTGTCTAGAAAATGGCGGACAGGTCGTTGCTAACGAGTGCGCCCGATTAATCGATTGCTGATTGGTGGATCAATTCTAGTGGGCGGAGCGATCATAGATAAGGCGTCATGTCAATTGTACTGTAGACTTACTGAACAACAAAACAAATAGGAATCAAACTAACACTTGCAAAATATCAAATTATGACCATTTACTACCAATACATTTTTTTAAGTATTTCACATAAACAAAAATAAGACACACCTTTTCAAGACATTCTAAGTCGGTGCCGAATGCCGTCTTCAACAATTCGTTGCTGGTGCAAATCTGCACAAAAGCTGTTATATCCGCCTCTGAAATGTCTTTCTTCTCCTTGTACCCTGGAGTATGAATGAAGCACTTGATCCTTTCCCATGGACCACGTGTATCATCTGACCAAAATTCGGAATTGGTATTGGACCAGTTGGGAGCATTCTTGACGTGCACGTCTATTATCCGATCACATAAATACCCACAACTCCCGTTGTCTGGACAAACCTTGTTTGTCTTTTTCTTTTTGGGTGGTTTTAATTCATCAACTTTACACAAATTGCACGTATATGCTTTCGATCCCGAAAGGTGTTTAATATAACTAATGTCCTTCAGGTATTGTTTAGCACATTGGTCTTTCATAAAAGGTAGAATAGCGTCTTTAAAACATCTGAGCGCTAGCCACGTTTTCACCCAGTTTCGTGTACCTATGTCCTTGAGTTCAATATCCATTCTTCAGTCCATGCACAATAACTTAATTTTCAAATGGGACGACTGACATAAATCCTTCTGAATGACGTAAAGTAAATATTAAAACACAACACCGGTTTTCTTCGTATTTTCATTAGATCAGACACGCAAAACGATCAAATTACATGTACTGTGCTGTACATGCACAAACATGTTTTATAATATGTTTGGAATTTTATGTTTAAACCTTCACATAAGTTTTGATAATAAATAAGTTTATATCATTCGAAAGATTAAATGTATGTGCCATTAGATATAGCAGTGTTATCCTTCATCTCTTCACGCTTGTTTATTTTTGTTTCGGGGATTCCCGAACATAAATTTAGTGAAACTGTTTTATTATAACAATGCAAAATACGATGCATGTATGGAGAATTCCCTAAACAAAGATGTATTCGTGTATAGTTACGTATCCATATATATTGTAAAGTATGGTTTAATCTCACACTTTGAAAAAATGCCTCTGATATCCATTTTAAAAACAAATTGCGACTGATTTAAATGTATATATATATCTTATGCACTCTAGATGAAAATGTCGCAAAGGTTCTACATAAAGGTCAATGAACTATACACGACGTTATTCCAGCTGATGAGTTAGATTATTCTTATCACTCTTGCAACATATAAACGAGATTTGTTTTGTTTAATGGGCTCCAATCTAATTAAACCACTTTGAAATCGAAAGTACAAATGCTAATTAAGATGATAACATTCTAAACGACCCATGATCCTAAAGGTCTAAAAAATGGATACATCTTCCAATTAAATAGACTTTGGTATCGAACAGATTCTCAAGGGGATGGAGGCATTCGAAAATTCGTATAGTAATATCATTAAATTCAAACAAAATATTAAGCAAGTTGGTAAGTAAACTATTTTCTTCTGTCATTACTTTGTATGACTTATTAGTCGTGAGTTTGATCCCCGTAAGAATTTTAATTGAATATTCATGTTCGCGAATTGGTTTTAAAGGGACCGTCAACCGCGATTGATGAAAAAAGAAAAGTTCTAAAATACCGTTTTATGAGTTTATATTGATTAAAATATCACGACTGGTATATTACATTACTATAAAAAAGTTGTTAAGTTTTCATATTTTCAGTTATTCGGTAATAAATCTTACTGGGTACAGGTACCAGGTAACTACCAGTGAACTATACATAACGCAAGTAGATTGATCATCATCGTCACGTGGTAAACCCAAGAATACAATTGTGCATGCGTTGTGAATTGTATATATTTTATATTTAAAATGACCAATCTACTTGTGTTATTTATAGTATGTTTATCGTTATGTCACGATGTTATGATTTTACATCGCGAAATTTTATTAGCGAATATACTGAAAATATGAACTTTTTTCAAGTAATGTTATATGCCAGTCGTGATATTTTCAAATCAATATAAACTAATAATTGTAAAAAAATATGGTATTTTAGAACTTTTATATTTTCGCGGTTGACGGTTCCTTTAACACGTTATATAAATATATAATTTACTGTACGTGTAATTTATAGTGGAATAAGAATGTGTAAATAGTATTTGGACGACATGAATGAACACACAAACTTTGCCCCGTTAACTGCAATAATTTTACCGATGATTACTAGCTATGAATCAAACCAATATCTATAGACACACCTATACAAATAATGAAGGCTTTATTGGCATTATGAAAATGAACATAAAAATGCAAGTAAACTCGAAAAGAAAATATATCAGACACCAGTGAAATATATCCATCTATTTTAAGTAAATGGACTCAATCTCATATTTTTTCATTATTTCATACGACAAAGTAAATTTTAGTGGTAGCATACAATCTATTCAATATAGTATGCAAAACATTAACAATCAATGGCTTATAACAAACTGAGCCCAATTGGATATTTTAATTGTGTCTCGGACACTGATCAGAACTCAAATATAATTGTTCGCGGCCCTATTTACTCGGGTCTTGGTAGAAATAGATTAACAACAACAGAATCTGTGTCGAGCCGCAAGATGTATTCGAAAAACAAAAAATTGGCTTAGTTCGAAGAGGGCTGGACCACAAAACCGTGGATCGCAGTTTTGATTCCATGACAGACAATGGTAATGGAATTATTTATACGATATTTCTTTGTGTACCTCTTACTCAAAGTGTTCAGTTTTTTTTTAGTAAGTATGAACTGTAGGTACCTTTAGACCGGCTAAACTAAGATATTGTGGGTAGGTTATTTGACCGCCGTGATATGACTTTGTAGTTTGAATGACAAGTATATTGTTTCAAGCCATGGTGAAGAAACCGAAACAAACAAGAAGAAAAAGTATCAACTATGATTTATAGCGATCTTTAGCATTTCCGAATGCTGGACATGACACGTTTGATTTTGTGTTTTACATGTAGGATCTCCTTTCCCGTGATTTGAAGCTGTGTATGGCTTTATACGATATCAACGCTCTACGATATCAAATACAAAAACAAATAATATCTCTTTATAAATATAAAGCGTGCAGAGATAACATCAAAGTATATAGTTACGGATGGGCACAACATCTTTTAGTACTTGTTATGAGTAGAACACAATAAAAATAATGTTTCTTGATTTTCCAAAGAGAGACTCTGACTTTGTACACTCATTTCAAATAATTCGCTACATTTTATGATAATTAAGGTGTCTACGATATGTGGGTCTCAAAGACGCTTAAAACTTACACAGTAAAACTGTGTGGAAGAAATATATAACCTCTGTGTTGATTACGACCAATAACCTCTGTATTGACTACGACATAAACTTCCAAAGAAGCATTGTCTGTCCCCATGACAAGTATTATCTGTCCCCATGACAAGTGGTTGTAATGGATCATGAATTTTGATCGGTAAGCATTTGGGCCTTACATATTGGCCATCCCGACTGTAAAACACTTAAGGTTACATCCCACTAAACTACTGTGTATGCCTACGCGCCCATTTCTAACGAATTAATTTTTTCGTCTGGTTCAAAAATCCAATAAGCGCTTGAACCCATGTATTTTTGTTATTTCTTTTATCCAATGTTTGTCTGCAACATTTTGGTACATTTTATTGGGGACTACATTGACAGATGAGTGTTTTAGTGCGTTTATTGAAGTATACTGTGCTTCGATGGTCTTTCCATTTGGGCGTATGGTATTTTCGAATAAATTTTCGATTTTTTATTGTAATTTAAAAAACCCCACTAAAAACACATGAATCTTTAAATTAAATTAGTCCTGTGCGATCTAAAATTAGGAAAAGGCAATACATAATTTTGCCGTTTCGTAATGGGACTTTTTGAGAATATGATTTAGTGTAAACTAACCTTAACGCAGAATATCGAGGACCGGATACAACAACAACAACAATGACGACGGCGGACATATCGATTTATAAACAAATTCGAAAGCTAAGGAAGAAGTTGAGACAAATCGAACATTTAGAGAGCATTGACCGAGACCTTTCAAACGAGGAGGTGGTTAAGGTATCAGCACAACTCCACAATGCCTCAAAGTAAACTTCTAAAATGCCTATACAATTGCACCATATTTCGGACAGTCTCTATATCGGTGCCCTAAGTAAATAGTCTTAGATTCTAGCTCCTAAATAAAAAAAAATAATCGAAGAATGAAATTGTAATGAAGATCATTTTATTTGACTGCATCATCTTCTTAAATAGTGATTCAGAATGGTCCCACTTTCCTAAAACAGGTGTATTAATGCATGATAAGTTCTTGTTGGCTCAGGTACTCTTAAGCAGGGTTCGCTCTTTCATTCCCCATTTGAGCCATTTGCAAAAATATTTAGAATTTATCTCAAGAAAAATCTGATTTGCAAAAATGTTTAATCTCGTAAAATTTCATTGAAAACATCCCCCATTTTAATCTGGACTGGTTTTCTATAGACCAGTTCACAAGTGACTTAGTTCATGCTTAGCTAAAGAAACTTCAGCATACAGTTTATATAGTATTGACATACCTGTACGCTGAAGCCAACCCCATATCGAAAGTCAACCAGAGTCGTTACATATTTATGTCACGCTATAAATCAAAGAAAGCTCATTTTCTTGGATACATTTCTACAGATATTGGTGAATGAATATAAATTACTGCATCGAGGAATATTTTAAGGTTCAAATGTTTCAAATGCATCTTACAAAAGATGAAAATAACTCATCAGTCTGAAATTCACAATTTTGACACCATTGTCGCTTTGTCATGTGACAAGTTTTCATTTGGATACTTTCGGATCGACCTTGACATTTTATGCTGAAATTGTAAACATTACTTTCGTTTTCTGAAAGATATTATTTGTGATAAACAACTTACGTCTGGTGGATTATAAGACTGATTTCATTGTGAATCAGGTAGTTTTATATAATATTTACTTTGACTTTGTATTGACAAGTGCTACAATTTGTTTACAAAATAAGCCAGAATAATTAAAATACCGGGATATGTCATTCTGAATTTGAAAGCACTTGAGCACATGATTAGTTACTAAAAATAAAAATCACGTCATATGACCTTTCTCGATACAGTACACTCCACGCATTTTCCCCAAAAAACAAGCTCCCTCCGCGGATTTTTTTCTGCTAGCGAGTGTTCATGCGGCGTTGAGAGAGCGAGGTGAACTCCATAAAACGCTCGGCGTTACGCCGCGTTTGCTAATTCCCGCGGCGTGTATTACTTTAGCCTAGTCGGTAAATGCAGACAATTTCCGTTCTTATCAGTGATCGCCGCGCAACGCCGCGTTAGCAGTGTGCTACTGGGCATGCCAGAAAATAAAGAAATTGTTATAATAAATTGTTTAAATACTGTAGTACATGTAAAAAAAAGATAATTGTTTACAAAATTAATGCGTATAAAAAATGATGTTTTTTAATTCACAGGTACGTCTACAATATGAATGAATATAAGACATTTGACAAATTAATATTTAAATCATAACACATATAAGGCCAAAAAGAAAAATAGTTGTGTTTCCGGTCACCCGACCGACCCTATCTTTTTGGGGCCGACCCAAAAACTTATTATCCAATATTTGCCTTTTTTGTTAATTTTTCCCCGTCGAGTTCCGAGTTCGGCGATTTTTTTCCATCTCCGTCCGGTCGAATTCGGCGATTACCAGAATTATTGTGACCTGCAAAATAACATCCCGTCGCCGCGAACGCTTTGTATTATACACATTGTGCAATCGGGGGACAAGCCTGATTTTCCCGCAAAATCGATATCCGGCGTTCCGTTTGATTGTAAACATGGCGTCGTCCATTTTTGTCCGTCAATTTGAACAACTGTTTTAATCATGCCGGAACAAAGTCTTTGAATTCTTATTCAAACTCCATGACTTTAAAGAATGTATGGCACAGATACCAACCAGCACAGTCAAAGGGATCGAAACTGGAAGTTCGTGGGTTTTTCTGCTGAAGAAAAGGTGAGTTTTTTTGTTTGTTGGACAGTCGAGCTTACAATGAGCCTTCCTTCGGGATTGGCTTGCTCCTGTCAACTAATTTGTAGCAACACGTAATTTAGAGATAAACAAAAACAATCATTTTATTTCTGACGAACAGCGAGGATCAATTTAAATGTAGTCAATGACTTTTATAGTATTTTCAAGTGTAAATCGGCGACAGTCGTCTTTCATGTCATTAGTTTTGGCGAGAGGTATTAAAACTTGAGACTGAACAATGGGTCCCTAAATGTATAGCACAAAGATCGATGTATATCTCTCTCGTGCACAATTTTGCCAATTGACCATAATTCATTCTGTTTTCCTTTGCAAACAGGACTTCCGGATCTTAAAATGTAGCTTGCCGTGGGTCAAAATCAACTGAATAACCATCTAGAGACAATAACTTGAGTGCAAATGCACAAACTAAATAACTTTGGTACAATATCCTACAGTATCTTAATATGTGCCTTAATATTTGATACAGCAGACAACTTTCAAAAAGCATTGTGGCAAAAAAAGAAAATGCTTATCAAAAGTACTACCTCCTTTTGCAACATTACTTTTTAGAACTATTTACATATAAAAGGTTTTTCACAATTTTAAAGAACTAAAAGTAGTCTGCAGCAAAATGAAAATTTTCACCTTCAGATGGTAAAGAGTTAACATTGTGTGACATATCTAACAACAAATATTTGATATAACTGATCCAAACTGCTATATTTAGATATTAGAACAGTGTTCAACACTTTACACTGATTTATGGAAAACATGAAAAATAAAAAGAATTTTAAATAATAATAAGTTTTTCCTACCTACCGACCCTACTTTTTTTCAGGAGATGACCTGAAACACAACTATTTTTCTTTTTGGCCTAACACAAGAATAAATGTTCCGTAAAATTTCCAAATGAGAATAATAATTAGTAATCCGAAACACAATACTATTTCTATGTTAACACAACGTATACAAATGATTCCAATATACAGTCATCATGTATATTTCCCATCAAAAGCGCAAAATTATGCTGCAATGTACAAGGATAAGGTATACTCCTGCAAAGCGTGCGTGTATTGATTTTTTGATACAAACTTTGTAGCGCAGAGAACATTGAATTTTGTTGATTTCGGTTAAAAGTTTTTTTGGTATTTTTTAAAAAGTATGTCGCGAATAAGTTGATATTTCCTCCAAAATAATTTCAAATCGAACACGCCGAATCTTTATTGTTACGGTTTTTTAGTAGAGTAATTATTTTAACAGTAATTATACTGTAAACTGATTAAAGAAGACATCTGGGCGGAACTGGATTTTAAGTGTTTGACGTTATGAAAACACGCAAAGCTTGTCTACTGACCTATTGTGTAGCCTGTTGTCTGCGGTGTTTTGACAAAAGGGATTAACATGTGTGAATGTCACTCTGCCGATTTGGTCCATAATTACTGGTAAACATTGTTTTGAATGTCAATGCAACAAGAATACAACTGTGAATATTAAATGCAACTATCAACTCAATAGTTACCACCTTCTTTTAGCAATCAATGGAATAACCTACCTACAAAGAGAAAATAAATGCATTAGCGAGCAGAGAATTGACTTTGTTTCGACAATTAAAACCATTCCTTATGCATTCGTTGAACGTGTTTACTTGAGTAAGTTATGCCTTTAGACAGGAAGCGGCTTTTCTTTGATTACGTCAAACTGTCAATTCACACAGATTTGCGAGATTTTTAGGGTCCTTGGTCATTTGTTTACATGTTCAGTATAGAAATTCACCTGCTTACATGAAAACTTTGGATTAAATTATCAAAATAAAAACAATGTTGCAAACTGTGTTTATATTAATTGGTAAGTATTACATGTAGTTAAAAGATGACGTTTTGTTTGTCGTAAATCAACGAGTTTTTTATACAACAACAACTACTTCTACAACCACATCGGGATCGATCTATCTTGGTTGGTTTTTTTTATTGTTAATATTATACTACATGTATGTACTTGTAATAAATGTTATTTTATTTGAAAATCAGGAAGTCAAACAAAATTAAATTGATCGTTATCTCGTAAAACGCGGAGTTTCCCTCGCGTTGCCAACGACGAGGGCCGCCGCGTCGGCTTATCAGTTTTGCCGATCGTTAACCGCCGCGTCCAAAATCATGCAAACGCCGCGTCTCGCGGGATTTTCTTAATCTCCCTCCAGGTCAATCCCCGCGGAGTATGGAGGGAAATTGGGGAAAACGCGTGGAGTGTACTGTATGTAAGAGCAGAATAGATACATTTTAAATGTTTAAGATAGTATTTTGTGAAAAAATATATAAGTTAAATGTGAAAAATGTCAATCTTTTCGATCAAGTGGTTGATTTGGGCCAACAACTGCATTAAAAAGCTGCTTTGGACCGGGATTGTTAACTGTCAACTTTTCGGGAATTTCTGGTTGAATTTCTTAATGGTCCCTATAGTCCATAACTATAAAGTTGCGCCAGTCAAAAATCATTAAAAATACATTTAAAGTTATGGTAGCCAGAACTACTGCATGCTAACATCCGGACTACACTGGTAGGCAAAAGAAGGACAAAATCAAAGGGGAGAAATAGAGCGTGATCTTTTATATTTAAATGACTATAATAAGATTTTATTTTTAAGCAATCCATCAAGTTGTTCTACTGTACTGAAACAAATAAAATTGAAAACAAGCAATAAATAGATCTATTCGATATAAACAACATATAACAATTAACCATAATGGTATTTGTCTGGGAAAACCAACTCGTTGACACATTAAATAAACATTTATTTCATTGCTTTGATTTCATTTTTGCGTCATTCTTAAAATCCTGTAAGCCTTTGTATTCCGGTGTTTTATTTCCTTTGTTCAGCACAAACCTGTTATCTCGTTTTGATCAGATATTGTTGAGACTTAACTAACAGCATTGTGTCACAAACCACACTGGGTGGCAGATGACAGTCTGGTAATTAAACACGATGATGCCACAGTGTCTTCTCGTTCTGGTAGTATTAAGCAATCGTTTGGTTGAATTATTTACCAGGAAAGGAATTAAGTGTTTCTTAAATAAGATCTGTTACATATTGTAAAATATATATATATATATATATTTCCCATAAAGATTATCAGAAACTGTACACTGTTAAAAAACTAGCCCATTTTATATAAAGTATTTAAAAACTGTTTACGTATTTAGCGGATATTGGTTATAAAAAACCACGTCATTCCGTATGAAGATTTATTGTTACAGCAATTCATGTACAACATCATAAAAACCAGAAAACAAGATTAAGGCATATGTCCCATATAGATTATCAAAAACTATACACTGTTAAGATACTAGCTCTTTTAAATTATAAAAAGTAAAGTCTTAAATAATGATAAATTTCGAAAAATACCAACAATATTTATATAGAGAGAGATATGTGTATGTTTGCATTAAAATGATAGATATGTGTCATTCATATTCAGTAATGCACCCCACACGCTTTCTGTCACTCATTTTTTTTATCAGTTTACATTAGCGTAAAAATTCCATTGATAATAAGAATTTTATAAATGGATGTATTATTATTTTTGTAATTTATTGGAGCTCTTCTGCAAAATAAATAAAACGGCTAATGCATAGAGATTTTTGATGTGTCTAAATGTCGGTATTTCAGTCTTCAGACCATCTTTACTTTGATGGATAATGACCCATATTTTTTTTCAAGAAACACATACATGTATTAATAAAGTTATATTGGTGCCACATATGATATATTTAAAATAGTATTTAGGTGTTTTTTTCGGAGTTTCTTCCGATTTATTGACTAAACAAGTGTCGTTATCCATATGTTTTACGTTACTGTAAACAGACCTTTTGCCTACCAGTGCATTACGCATGCGCAAAAATCCGAGATCGAAACAATAACAATGAACTGGTCTATATTTCTCTCTTTGTTTCAATGAAAGTGTTCACGATTGGAACAATAAACCAAAACCAGTCTGCACCAGAATATGAGACATCGCTTGTTCTTATTGTTATTGAAGCGTACATGGTAGCTGGCCAATCAACATTGCAGGCATTGAAAAATCAACTCAACCGCTCGCATATGCGAGTGAAGTTGACTAGTGTTTTTCCGAGGCCATTTTAGCTTGGCGAAAAGCCACGCCGCCCTCCCGGATCGCCACTCTGCCCTTTTCAAAGACAAATTTCGCCACGCGCCCTTCTTTTCAAAGGCAAATTTCGCCACGCGCCCTTATCGATAACATCTTTATTGCCTTACGATCTAACTTGGTCCGCAAAATCAGCTTCCTTGATTGTCTGTGACGCTCCGACTGTGCTTGATTTACTCGAGAGACGTCAACGTCTAATCGACTACATTAATCGAGTAGATTTAATCTATAACAGTGCTCGATTTATAGGTAGTCAAACTGAATTCTCCAAAGCCGTGAATTAGTCATGCGTAAATAACCCCGTGTCAGTAAATAATGCCGGAGGCTATGTTATACCAAGCGCACGTTTCGGTCGGCAATGTGTAATCCTCCACCATAAAATCATTACTTCAGAGACTTTTGATGAAAAACTCGGTGTTATTCTTGTGGCAATTATGCATTGCATGCATTATTCAGTTAATACAAAACATATATTTTTACGCATAATTACATTTAAATTCACAAACAAATTTATAATTGTTTTCGTCTTTTAAATAATTAGATCTAATAATTAAAATAATTACTGAGACGTATACTAATTTAACAAAATGCGAATCGCGTATACGATTTAACGTTGCTATGCGCACCTGTCGCTTACATCATTTGACATTTTATCAACATAGCGGACTAAACAGAATTAAATTGTGACTCGGCAAAAATGGCAAATAACGTCGTAAACGAACGAATTTACGATGGAGATTATACATTAAGAAGGAATTGATGAAATGTCTGTGATAATCAACGATGCATAAAAATGTTTTAGATAGCAACAACATTATTTATTTATTTGTAAAATTACTCAGTGTATGTATGTCACGGAAAAGAGTGTTTGCATATTGTGAGCGATCAATTTATTCGCAATGTTATTTTAAACATCTGTCAAGATTATTGTTAGAAAATGGGATAAGACAAACATGGTTTCATTTATATGTTAGTGGATCTGTGTATAATCAGATTCATATGCATATGTTGCTTTATTATGTTTGTCGTGCTGTACAGTTTATTGAAACAGCATGGAACTATGTACAGTGCAAGGTAAATATATTAATATAAATCATAGTAAGTTAAATACATCTATTACCATTAAATGTGCTTGTTTATATGTTATTTTTTCCACAACTGCTTCTGATGCGATTACATGTTTCCCCGTAATTCAGGTATTCCAGGAACGTTTTTGCCCTTTTTGCCAATACTGCGCACTAAAATGCCCTTTTTGAAAGTAATGCGCCATGCCCCTTTACCCTCCTGGGAAAAACACTATTGACGGTTGGGCGAGTTAAGTTAGTTAAATACTCGACCGACCAGGTGAGTGCTGTTTTTCAAGTTGAGAAATATAAATTCAGTTCCAGAACTCCTGCCACTTCGATACAAATTGCGAACAATTTTTCGAACGAACAAAAAATAGGTTGAGTACACAAAAAACTGCACTTTCGTTTTGACAATGAAAAATGACGTCACGGGCACAGTAAAAATAATTCTCGAAATCGGCTGCGCTCTTTTCGTGGGTGTCAGTGCTCTTAGCTAATCGATTAAAAGTGAAAAAAAAACAACAGTTTAATATATTGGTCATTCCGTGAAGAATACAATTTCATTTAAATGTAAATATCAATAAAAAAATAAATACATAACTGGTTAATTATAATACTTCTTATATTTAATTAAAAATAAACAGAAACAATAATTATTAATAAACAGAATAATTCGTGATCTGACAGAAGCCTTAGCCAAAATTTACCATATTGTAACCATTTGTCAATCAAGCGTGTCTTTCAGTAAAAGTTCCATTCTCCTAGCAGAATTGTCGTTCGTTCCTCACCATACATGAATGCAATGAACCGCAGTGTAAGAGAGTGTAAAAGTTGGTCTGAAATAATATATTAAAACTCAGCATGGAAAAGGGTTCTATTTTAATATATTTGCAAAGTGGTGGAGACAGGGAACAGAAAAAAAGGTCATCAAAACGAGAAGCGGAAAGTATTGAGAAAAGGAAACAGGTGCAGAAAACGTAAGGAAAGCAAATAAAATCCATCAGATAATGTAGTTAATTTGTTTGCAGTTAAGTGTCACTATGTTACGTAGGTTAAAAAGGTTCTGGTTGATCATAACTATAAATATTGATATTTTTTTTTAATGCAGGGTGAGTAGATTCAAGTGAACGGCAATTGGATTGTCAGGCCTACTCGCCCTGCAGGGCGAGTGGCTCTGGAAAAAATCTTCAATGCCTGCATTGAGTTCCAATACACTGCTACACATGAGATGACTTTTTTTAATAAAACATAAGAATGGGTGGAGCTATTGGGTAATATTGGGTCATTCATGCACAGATACTGTATACTTGGAATACACAGTTGATATTGTCGTCTGCCTACAATATAGCGGCCAATGCAGCAATCTTGATAATGTACTCCTCAGAGAAAAAGAAGTAACAAAGAAAAAGAAGGAGTATGAGTACTTTATAGACAGAATCTATGGAGGGTTTTGCGAAACAAAAAGATAAAAATCATTTATCCATACTTTTATTGACCCCTGTTTACATTTAACTTAATTTACTCTTTGAGTTTTTGTCGTGGCTGAAGTTAACTTCAGTCATCAGTCTTTTTTTCTTCCTTTTTTCACTTGCTGCCACACATGGATTGCCCTGGTTGGATCAAAAACACAGGGCTCTGGCCCGAGCATGCATATTTTAATGAGGACAGTTGTCATATGCTTAAGTACAATGCCACGGAAACAGTGCTGTCCATTCGCATAAAGTTTTGTCATAGTTTTTAGTCACATCCTCCAAAATAGATTTCAATGTTGGAGCAAAACAATGTTTTCCTACATCAAACTGCACAGTACTGTCCTTGCTGAAGTACTTATGATTGTTGTTGCCTTTTTCAAAGGTCCTGCAACGCGACCAGACACCATTTTTCCATCACCAAAAATATACAGATTGTATGATCGGCGAATACTACAATTTGGGGGCAATATTATAGCGAACCAGTCTGAATTTAAACAAGTTGCAGTTCTCTCCCTTGCTAAGTTGTTAATATCCACATACTTTTTCGAAATTCTGTATGCAGTCAAAAAGAAACAAATGCGCAATCAACATTTTTTAAGCGTAGTTGATACGCATACGAAATATTTTTTATGCGTATTTACATAATTTAATTTGCGTTTTTACACAAATACACCAAGGGATCGAGCAACTGGGCAAAGTGAGTGATTAGATCGCCGCGTCTTCCTTTCAATCGCCTGGATCAAAAGCACCGGCAATAATGCACTTTGCCCTAAAATCTGGGATCATAATCCACAGCGCTATCAAAGTGGCTTCTGTTTATTACCGAATACACACCGATGTCAATCAACTGACTAAATCGACGAAACTCCGCCCCCTGGCGTAATTATTTGAAAATTGATAAGCAATCATTTGCAGCAAGCGTCATATGGGTATCTGACAGAAATCTCTCTTGACCAATCAGAGCGTGGGTTACAAACTCCATTTTGGCTAATAGAAAGAAAAAAATTACGACACCGGGCGAGACACTTTGTTAATTGATGTCAATTATCGCATTCAGTGATCGCAAAACATCGTGGATTAAAAGAATGTCAGTCTCTATGTATTAGTTTGGTATCTGTTCTTGGTAGACAGGTATGTATATTTTATGCACCACGCCTGTATTGTCCGTTTTTCAAATCATGAAAACTTGCTTTTCGGGAGTAGTAGATGCCTTAAAATGGTCCCGGTCTGAAAAAGATGAGTTGATGCTGACGAAAATTGCGAACAATTAACGTATGTCCCCAATTATGATGATTCTTAATGCTCATTATCTTGGTCATTATCATTCTGTATCGCGAACTCGGACTGTAAACACAAAATTACATCTGCTTAATCTGAAATGTCTCTAACGAGTTAGTTACAGGGCGATTTGCCCAAACCAATTTCTATGAAACGTAAATTGTCTGAGATTGACTCTGAATCTTATTTGTCTGACACACCTAAAAAGAGGTTTTCTAAATCACTGAATCAGGCATCTTTTGACTGGTATGTTAAAGTATGTTTGGTAGTGCTGATTGAGAAAGAACTGATAAATTAGTGCTCATTCTTTTTCAAAAGTATATTCTTCTGATTTGATGTCAGTATTTTTATCAGTAATAAATTTATTAAAAGGAATTATTTTATTACTTCAAAAACATTTACAGGTCATGGTTCACAATGGTCCATTCTAACATAGACAATATGAAAGCCCAAATACCAAAAAACCTCAGGCCATCATTAGCTCACCTGAGCGATAGCTCGGGGTGAGCTATTGTGATCACTCAGCGTCCGGCGTCCGTCCGTCCGTCTGTCTGTCTGTAGACAATTTGTAAACATCTTCTTCTACTAAACCATTGAGCCAATTTCAACTAAATTTCATGTGGAGCATCCCTAGGTCATGGGACAAAAGAATTGTAAAAAAAATTTGATCGCATAACCAAGATGGCCGCCATGACCATATATGGTAAAAACCTTAAAAAATCTTCTTGTAAGAAACCGCTCATCAGATTTTCAAAAAATTTCACAGGGATGACCTTTGAAGGCTCCCCTGAAAAAGTTGTTCAAAGAAATTTGATTCGTCAAAAAACATGGCCGCAGGAGCTCGTTGAACTTTGCATGTTTATTCGTTTTGCCTATTTTGTGAAAACTTTCAAAAATCTTCCACATCTTTTGTCCAATCCTTTCCAAATTTGCACAGTGTCTTTATATCAATGAGGACACGAACCCTACAGAAAATGAGCATTATTGGTCCATGAAGTACAGAATTACCTCCCCTTGAATTGAGAAAATGGTGTTTATGCAATAAAGTCCAAATTTTTCATCCAATTCTTTCCAAACTTGTAAGAATTTAGCATGGTTCAAACAAGGGAAACAACTACGGTTTATGCATGTTCTTTTTATTACAGATTTGCCTCCCTTTAATTCATTAAAAATCTCATTTTACAGCAGAGATTCCAAATCTGACCTGTAAATGAGCCCCATATTTACTGCCAGTGCTAGGTTACCTTTTCCCATTTGATCATTCTTAAGTATTGGTCTTGTAATGCTGCTACTGCTTCTGCTACTGCTACTACTACTACTACTACTACTACTACTACTACTACTACTACTACTACTTCTACTACTACTACCACTACTACTACTACTACTACTACTACTACTACTACTACTACTACTACTACTACTACTACTACTACTTCTACTACTACTACTAGTACTACTACTACTAGTACTACTACTACTACCACCACCACCACCACCAGCACCACCACCACCACCACCACCACCATTACTACTTCTACTACTACTGCCACTACTACTACTACTTTTACCACTACTACTACTACTACTACTACTACTACTACTACTACTACTACCACTACTACTACTACTACTACTACTACTACTACTACTACTTCTACTACTACTACTACTACTACTACTTCTACTACTACTACTACTACTACTACTTCTACTACTACTACTACTACTACTACTACAACTACTACTACTACTACTACTACTACTACTACTACTACTACTACTACTACTACACCACAACCACCAAACCACCACCACCACCATTCACAGTGACATAAAACGTATTCACACAATGGCTGCTACTACAACTTATAGCCCATATAGGGGGGGGCATGCATGTTTTACAAACAGCCCTTGTTTCTATGGGATTTTAACCACAACTGTTCATGTTTATCTCCGACACATATTTTTAGGTCACCTGTCATGAAGTGACACGGTGAGCTTATGTGATCGTGTGATGTCCGGCGTCCGTTGTGCATGCCTGCGTGTGTCCGTGCGTCCGTCCGTCAACAATTTGTTTGTGTAGACAGTAGAGGTCACAGTTTGCATCCAATCTTGATGAAATTTGGTCAAAATGTTTATCTTGATGAAATCTGGTTTGGGATTGTATTTGGGCCATCTGGGGTCAAAAACAAGGTCACTAGGTCAAATAATAGAACAACCTTCTGTAGACAATAGAGGTCACAGTTTTCATCCAATCTTTATGAAATTTAGTCAGAATGTTTATCTTGATGAAATCTGGGTTGGGATTTTATTTGGGTCATCTGGGGTCAAAAACTAGGTCACTAGGTCAAATAATAGAAAAACCTTGTGTAGACATTAGAGATCACAGTTTTCATCCAACCTTTATGAAATTTGGTCAGAATTCTTGATGAAATCTGGGTGGGATTGTATTTGGGTCATCTGGGGTAAAAATCTAGGTCAAATAAATAGAAAAACCTTGTGTTGACAATAGAGGTCACAGTTTTCATCCAATATTTATGAACTGTGGTCAGAATGTTTATCTTGATGAAATCTGGATTGGGATTGTATTTGGGTCATCTAGAGTCAGGAACTAGGTCACTAGGTCAAATCATAGAAAAACATTGTGTAGACAATAGAGGTCATAGTTTTCATCTGATCTTAATGAGTCAGGTGAGCGATTCAGGGCCATCATGGCCCTCTTGTTAAAAAATTGTTTGCTGTAACCCTACCCAAGATTTTTAAGATGTGTAGGTAAGTTCATTCTAATTTTATAAGCTCACCTGATTGATTGATGGTCGGAAGCTTTGTCCCAATGAAATCTTGGCCGAGTTCGAAACTGGGTTGTGCCGGGTCAAAAACTAGGTCACTAGGTCAAAAAAAAGAAAAACATTGTAAACACTGTAGAAGTCACATTTCATGCCCAATCTTCATGTAACTTTGTCAAAATGTTTGTCTTAATGATATCTTGGTTGAGTTCAAAAGTGGTTCCGATCCTTTGAAAAACATGGCCGCCAGTGGGTGGGGCAGTTTTCCTTATTTGGCTATAGAGAAACCTTGTAAACACTCTAGAAGTCACAATTTTTGCCCAATCATCATGAAAGTTGGTCAAAACATTGGTTCAATTGATGTCTGGGACGAGTTCGAAAATGGTCGAGATCGGTGAAAAAACATGGCCGCCAGTGGGCGGGGTATTTTTCTCTATATGTATATAGTGGTAGTGTTTTTCCCAGGAGGGCAAAGGGGCATGGCGCATTACTTTCAAAAAGGGCATTTTAGCGCACAGTTTAGGCAAAAAAGGGCAAACAGGATCCGTGAATACCAGAATGAGGGAGAAACATGTAATCGCATCAGCGGCAGTTGTGGAAAAACATAAAATATAAACAAGCACATTTAATGGTATACATATAGTAATTGATGTATTTAACCCACTTTGATTTATATTAATATATTTACCTTGCAATGTACATTTAAGTTCCATGCTGTTTCAATACAATGTACAGCACAACAAACATAACTAGAAATGGCGCGGCAGAGGCCGACGCGTATCCCCACACCGCATGTTTGACCAAGGGGGCGCCCCAGGGTTGGAAATTGGGCCCTGTATAGTTGAGATTGACCGTATTGTCATAAGAGATGTTCAATATCAATTTGAAGTAAATCGGTGTAGAAATGAAGAAGTTATAGTAAAAGGCAATTTTAGGTGGGCGTGGCCTATGTGGGGGGAGGGGTATGCCCCGGGGTTGGTAATGGGGCCATGCATACTTGTCATAAGAGTTGTTCAGTATCAATTTGAAGAAAATCTGTGTAGAAATGAAGAAGTTATAGTAAAAGGCAATTTTGGGTGGGCGTGGTCTATGTGGGCGGGGTCGCCCCAGGGTTGGTAATGGGGCCATGCATAGTTGAGATTGACCGTATTGTCATTAGAGATGTTCAGTATCAATTTGAAGAAAATCTGTGTAGAAATGAAGAAGTTAATGTAAAATAACATAAAAAAATGAGTGAAAATCTCTGACCCGGCCCCACCCCAACCCCCATAACTTTTGACCCAGGGGTCAGATCAAAATTCCAAATAGTGCAGGGTCGCACATATGCTCATAGCTACCATGTGTGTAAGTTTCAAGGTTCTAGTGCTTATAGTGTAGGAGGAGATAGTGGCCAGGACGGACAGACAGACAGACACACAGACGGCGGAGATAACCACAATATCCCCACGCTTTTCAAAAAGCGTGGGGATAACTAGAAATGGCGCGGCAGAGGCCGACGCGTATCCCCACCCGCATGTTTGACCCAGGGGCGCCCCAGGGTTGGTAATGGGGCCATGCATAGTTGAGATTGACGGTATTGTCATAAAAGAGGTTCAGTATAAATTACAAGTGAATAAGTGAATTGGTGTAGAAATCTAGAAATTATAGTAAAAGGCAATTTTGGGTGGGCGTGGCCTATGTGGGCGGGGCGCCCCAGGGTTGGTAATGGGGCCATGCATAGTTGAGATTGACTGTATTGTAATCAGAGAGGTTCAGTATCAATTTGAAGTGAATCGGTGTAGAAATAAAGAAATAATAGTAAAAGGCAATTTTGGGTGGGCGTGGCCTATGTGGGCGGGGCGCCCTAGGGTTGGTAATGGGGCCATGCATAGTTGAGATTAACCGTATTGTCATAAGAGAGGTTCAGTATCAATTTGAAGTGAATCGGTGAAGAAATGAAGAAGTTATAGTAAAATGCAATTTTGGGTGGGTGTGGCCTATGTTGGCGGAGCGCCTCAGGGTTGGTAATGGGGCCATGCATAGCTGAGATTGACCATATTGTCATAAGAGAGGTTCAGTATCAATTCAAAGTGAATCGGTGTATAAATGAAGAAATTAAAGTAAAAGGCAATTTTGGTAGGGCGTGGCCTATGTGGGCGGGGCGCCCCAGGGTTGGTAATGGGGCCATGCATAGTTGAGATTGACCGTATTGTCATAAGAGAGGTTCAGTATCAATTTGAAGACAATCTGTGTAGAAATGAAGAAATTATAGTAAAATAACCTTAAAAAATGAGTAAAAATCTCTGACCCGGCCCCACCCCAACCTCCATAACTTTTGACCCAGGGGTCAGACAAAAATTCCAAATAGTGCAGGGTCGCTCATATGCTCATAGCTACCATGTGTGTAAGTTTCAAGGTTCTAGTGCTAATAGTGTAGGAGGAGATAGTGGCCAGGACAGACGGACGGACGGCGGAGATAACCACAATATCCCCACGCTTTTCAAAAAGCGAGGGATAAAGACAATTTTGGGTGGGTGTGGCCTATTATGGGCGGGGCGCCCCAGGGTCGGTAATGGGGCCATACATAGTTGAGATTGACCGTATTGTCATTAGAGATGTTCAGTATCAATTTGAAGTAAATGGGTGTAGAAATGAATAAATTATAGTAAAAGGCAATTTTGGGTGGGCAAGGCATATGTGGCCGGGGCGCCCCAGGGTTTGTAATGGGGCCATGCATAGTTGAGATTGACTGTATTGTCATAAAAGAGGTTCAGTATCAATTTAAAGTGAATCAGTGTAGAAATGAAGAAATTATAGTAAAAGGCAATTTTGGGTTGGCTTTGCCTATGTGGCCGGGGCGCCCCAGGGTTGGTAATGGGGTCATGCATAGTTGAGATTAACTGTATTGTCATAAGAGAGGTTCAGTATCAATTTGAAGTGAATCAGTGTAGAAATAAAGAAATTATAGTAAAAGGCAATTTTGGGTGGGCGTGGCCTTTGTGGGCGGGGTGCCCTAGGGTTGGTAATGGGGCCATGCATAGCTGAGATTGACCGTATTGTCATAAGAGAGGTTCAGTATCAATTTGAAGTGAATCGGTGTAGAAATGAAGAAATTATAGTAAAAGGCAATTTTGGATGGGCGTGGCCTATGTTGCAGGGGCGCCCCAGGTTTGGTAATGGGGCC
Source organism: Dreissena polymorpha (assembly GCF_020536995.1). Lineage (NCBI taxonomy): Eukaryota > Metazoa > Mollusca > Bivalvia > Myida > Dreissenidae > Dreissena > Dreissena polymorpha. The sequence continues at coordinate 19,052,190 of NC_068359.1, read as the reverse complement.
ATGCATAGTCGAGATTGACCGTATTGTCATAAGAGAGGCTCAGTATCAATTTGAAGTAAATCGGTGCAGAAATGAAGAAGTTAATGTAAAATAACATAAAAAAATGAGTGAAAATCTCTGACACGGCCCCGCCCCAACCCTTATAACTTTTGACCCAGGGGTCAGATCAAAATTCCGTCATTCTCACCGTCGCACATATGCTCATAGCTACCATGTATGTAAGTTTCAAGGTTCTAGTGCTAATAGTGTAGGAGGAGCAGGTGGTCAGGACGGACGGATGGACAGACGCACATCACCACAATATCCCCACTTTTTCTCCAAAAAATGTGGGGATAATAAACATAGCTTATATGCTATATTAAATCAAATTACGTTAGAAAAGAAATAATATGCATCGCAAAAAGTATGTGTTGTTTGCAGGATTCGAACCTGCGCGGGAAAATTCCAAAAAATTTCAAGTCTTTCCCCTCAACCACTTGGCCACAGCAACTTTACACTGGCTCTTCAATCTTCGCAGAAATCGCGAGAAATCATTATGGGTGCGCTACCTTAAAATTTGCAATTTTACAAGAATACATGTAACAATTCAGTTTTTACTGCAAATAATGCATTACTAAAAAGTGGCAGGTGGAAAACAACTTATATATGCTCAAGAATTTTAAGTGTTCTAGTTTTTCATGTTGTTTTTTTTATCAAAATGTATTCATTGTTTTCAAAACCTATTGCAATACCAGTTAACAGTAGTGCAGAAAATAGATATCATGGTTAGCATACGTACACAGAAAAATTTGTATTTTTAAACTTAACAAAATGATAAGTAACATTAAATTTATTTCTATTATAGTAACATTTCAATAGGTATAACATATCTTCTATTGAGCTTGCATGACGATTAAGCTGAACGGAATTCACTGGGGAGGGATATCATGTTTAGTCTATTTGAGGCGTATCAACCTTCACCAAGTTCATTTCTTTGTTTTATCAATGACAGGAACAAAGAAACACTGATTGTTTTTTATGATAAACCTATTGAAGAACAGTGTGCTTATATGCTTATGGCTGCCTTTTGTATTCTGACATTTCTTTTTAATTTGAATTTCAAACTACAAAGTCATTTAAAGTGACAAGCCGGTACCTTCAATGAATATGTAAAGCTATACTTCTTAAACAATAGATAATATTTTGAACCAATAATGCATTGACAATTAAGATAGACAATATAATTTCATGTGTAAAGCTATTGAGCGGAAACAATATTTTTACTGCAGTAATTTTGAATTGCAAAACAAACACCATGTGCAATGCAAAGTGCGATTATACATGTAATAGCATAAATAAATCTCAATTTATTGGGCTTAAGCCAGTTGTGTGTTATTCATTACACTTATCATATAGACCTTGAATCCAGCCATCAAACCATTATCAAGTCATTTTAATTTATTAACCATGATATAAAGTTTCACATTTTCAATGATCACTTTTTAATAAATTAGCTCTTTTTGTTTCATTCAACTGAGTAATTGAGCTGAAACCGTTTAACAAGAAAGGATCTTAACAGATCCCAGAATTCATATATAGATATATGTATGTGATATCGGGAAACTATCATGATAACAGTAGAGATCAGCAATATCTCGTAGAGATCAGCAATATCTGCCTTCATGTCGTATTTGTATATTCTTTTACCAAAGTTAATTAATAAATAATACGTTATGTGCAATAATATTGCTTTTAATGAATTTATAACAATCAAATTTCTAAAATCCGCAAAAAACAGATAAAAAACATGTTTTCACAATATTACACATTGAAACAGTTGGTGGGGGTTTCTAAAAGCATATGCATATATTCAACATAATGAGTACCATAAGCGTTTTTAAATGTGTTGTAATACACACACTTTGTGTAAATAAAATGTGTAATCTGATTAAGGTAATAATTGTGTTCGCGTACAATGTTATTATTGTAGTCAATTAAATAACAAGAACCCAAATTAATTTATTTTACAGGTGTCTGGTATACTGTATAGCAAATCTGCACATTGCGTAATTAACCTAAAGAGATTTGTTCAGAGATTTGTGCATTTGTGAACAATGTCATTTAAGTAATATACTTATAAAACTGCAGAATTTTACCAGTTTTATATAAGTATAACTACACTTGAAAACATAGAAATTACTAGAAATGGCACGGCAGAGGCCGACGCGTATCCCCACGACACATGTTTGACCAAGGGGCGCCCCAGGGTTGGTAATGGGGCCATGCATAGTTGAGATTGACCGTATTGTCATAAGAGAAGTTCAGTATCAATTAGGAGTGAATCAGTGTAGAAATGAAGAAATTATAGTTAAAGGCAAATTTGGGTGGGCGGGGCACCCCATGGTTGGTAATGGGGCCATGCATAGTTGAGATTGACTGTATTGTAATAAGAGAGGTTCAGTATCAATTTGAAGTGAATCAGTGTAGAAATAAGGAAATTATAGTCAAAGGCAATTTTGGGTGGGCGTGGCCTATGTGGGCATGGCGCCCCAGGGTTGGTTATGGGGCCATGCATAGTTGAGATTAACTGTTTTGTCATAAGAGAGGTTCAGTATCAATTTGAAGTGAATCGGTGTAGAAATGAAGAAGTTATAGTAAAAGGCAATTTTGGGTGAGCGTGGCCTATGTGGGCGGGGCGCCTCAGGGTTGGTAATGGGGCCATGCATAGCTGAGATTGACCATATTGTCATAAGAGAGGTTCAGTATCAATTTGAAGTGAATCGGTGTAGAAATGAAGAAATTATAGTAAAAGGCAATTTTGGGTGGGCGTGGCCTATGTGGGCGGGGCACCCCAGGGTTGGTAATGGGGCCATGCATAGTTGAGATTGACCGTATTGTCATAAGAGAGGTTCAGTATCAATTTGAAGACAATCAGTGTAGAAATGAAGAAATTATAGTAAAATAACCTTAAAAAATGAGTAAAAATCTCTGACCCGGCCCCACCCCAATCCCCATAACTTTTGACCCAGGGATCAGATTAAAATTCCAAATAGTGCAGGGTCGCTCATATGCTCATAGTACCATGTGTGTAAGTTTCAAGGTTCTAGTGCTAATAGTGTAGGAGGAGATAGTGGCCAGGACGGACGGACAGACAGACGGCGGAGATAACCACAATATCCCCACGCTTTTCAAAAAGCGTGGGGATAAAGACAATTTTGGGTGGGTGTGGCCTATTATGGGCGGGGCGCCCCAGCGTTGGTAATGGGGCCATACATAGTTGAGATTGACCGTATAGTCATAAGAGATGTTTAGTATCAATTTGAAGTAATGGGTGTAGAAATGAAGAAATTATAGTAAAAGGCAATTTTGGGTGGGCGTGGCCTATGTCGATGTGGGCGAGGCGCCCCAGGGTTGGTAATGGGGCCATGCATAGCTGAGATTGACCGTATTGTCATAAGAGAGATTCATTATCAATTTGAAGTGAATCAGTGAAGAAATGAAGAAATTATAGTAAAAGGCAATTTTGGGTGAGCGTGGCCTATGTGGGCGGGGTGCCCTAGGGTTGGTAATGGGGCCATGCATACCTGAGATTGACCGTATTGTCATAAGAGAGGTTCAGTATCAATTTGAAGTGAATCGGTGTAGAAATGAAGAAATTATAGTAAAAGGCAATTTTGGGTGGGGGTGGCCTATGTGGCCAGGGCGCCCCAGGGTTGGTAATGGGGCCATGCATAGTTGAGATTGACCGTATTGTCATAAGAGAGGCTCAGTATCAATTTGAAGTTAATCGGTGCAGAAATGAAGAAGTTAATGTAAAATAACATAAAAAATGAGTGAAAATCTCTGACCCGGCCTCGCCCCAACCCCCATAACTTTTGACCAAGGAGTCAGATCAAAATTCTATCACTGTCACCGTCGCACATATGCTCATAGCTACCATGTATGTAAGTTTCAAGGTTCTAGTGCTAATAGTATAGGAGGAGCAGGTGGCCAGGACGGACGGACAGACGCACACCACCACAATATCCCCACTTTTTCTCCAAAAAATGTGGGGATAATAAAGCAATTTATGCATATGAATCTGATTATACACAGATCCACTAACATATAAATGAAACCATTCCCATTTCTAACGATAATCTTGGCAGATGTTTAGATTGCGGGTAAACTGATCGCAAACAATATGCAAGCACTCGTTTCCGTGAAATATCGTGATACACCCACTGAGTAGAATACAAATAAGTATGTTGTTGCTATAAAAAAACATGTTTATGCATCGTTGATTATCACAGACATTTCATTAATTCCTTCTGAATGTATATCTCCATCGTTAATTCGATCGTTTACGACGTTATTTGCTATGTTTGCCAAGTCACAGTTTAATTCTGTATGTCCGCAATGTTGTCAAAATGTCAAATGATGTAAGCGACAGATGCGCATAGCAACGTAAAATCGTATAATACGTCCGCCTAATACGCGATTCTCATTTTGTTAAATTAGTATACATCTCAGTAATTAATTCAATAATTAATTATCTTGAAGACGATATCGACAAATAATTAATTTGTTTGTGTTTTTAAATGTAATTATGGGTAAAAATATATGTTTTGATATAACTGAATTATGTATGAAATGCCACGAGGATAACATCGAGCTTTTCATCAAAAGTCTCCGAAGTAACAGTCCACAATTTTATCGTGGAGGAATACGCATTACCGACCGATTAGTGGTAAAACATATCGATTGATACTGACATGGGGTTATTCACGCATGACTAATTCACAAATGCGCTGCCTCGGAGGCCATAATCTGATACTAGTCGGCTTAGAAATTTGGTCAAGGGACAATTAAGATGTTATCAATATGGACAGAAAACAGCAGGTGCTCATGAAAGGGCAGGGCGGCAGCCTTTGGAAAGGGCAGCATAGCGCTAAATGGCTTTGAAAGGGGCAGCGTGGCGCTACAAAAAAGGGGCATGGCGATTCGCCACGCTAAAACGGCCTGGAAAAAAACACTAAGTGGCAGTTTTCCCTATTTGGCTATAGAGAAACCTTGAAAACACTCTAGAAGTCACAATTTTTGCCCAATCATCATGAAAGTTGGTCAAAACATTGGTTTTATTGATATCTCGGGCAAGAGTGAAAATGGTTGGGATCGGTGAAATAACATGGCCGCCAGTGGGCGGGGCATTTTTCTCTAAATGTATGTAGTGAAAACATGTGAACACAGTAGAAGTCACATTTTTGGCCCAATTTTCATGAAATTTGCTCAGAACATTTGTTTCTTTAATAGGAGAGTTGAGTTCAAAAATGGTTCCGGTCAGTTGAATAACATGGCTGCTGGGAGGGGGGCAGTATTCTCATTATGCCCCCCACCCCCCCTTTCGAAGAAGAGCGGGTATATTGTTTTGCTCATGTCGGTCCGTCCGTCCACCAGATGGTTTCCAGATGATAACTCAAGAGCGCTTATGCCAAGGATCATGAAACTTCATAGGTACATTGATCATGACTCGATGACTCCTATTGATTTTCAGGTCACTAGGTCAAAGGTCAAGGTCACGATGACCCAAAATAGTAAAATGGTTTCCGGATGATAACTCAAGAACACTTATGCCTAGGATGATGAAATTTCATAGATACATTGATCATGACTGGCAGATGACCCCTATTGATTTTCAGGTCTTTAGGTCAAAGGTCAAGGTCACGGTGACCCAAAGCAGAAAAATGGTTTCCGGATGATATCTCAAGAACGCTTATGCCTAGGATCATGAAACTTCATAGGTACATCGATCATAACTCGTAGATGACCCCTATTGATTTTCAGGTCAAAGGTCAAGGTCACGATGACCTGAAATAGTAAATGGTTTCTGGATGATAACTCAAGAACGCTTATGCCTAGGTTCATGAAACTTCATAGGTATATTGATCATGACTCGCAGATGACCGTATTGATTATCAGGTCACTAGATCAAAGGTCAAGGTCACAGTGCCAAAAATTGTATTCACACAATGGTTGTCAAGGTCACGGTGACTCAACTTAGAAAAATGGTTTCCGAATGATAACTCAAGAATGCTTACGCCTAGGATCATGAAACTTCATAGGTACATTGATCATGACTCACAGATAAAATAATGATGAAACTTGACCAGGATGTTTGTCTGGACAATATCTAGGTCAAGTTTGACATTTGGTAAAGATTGAATGAACCGACTCCTCTCAGGTGAGCGAACTAGGGCCATCTTGGCCCTCTTGTTTTGTAAAAAATCCTGTAAACAAATTGAGTAGCTATAGTCATAAAAGCAAACATGTTGAAAAAAAACATCCGAGTAGGGATGATTTTGATGGGTATGTAGCGTTACTGCAAACAAACATTTTGTTTTTTATGAACGGCCTGACAGTATGGTGATCGCAATAGATCCACTTCTCCCTAACACTGCCTCACTTCTCCCTATCCAGAGCTTAGAGAGAATAACTTCTCCTAAAAGTTGGAGTCTAGCTTGACGCCCTCTATCAAGATTGCTACCTATGGCAAAAAGTCATATTAAAAGATAATAGGAAAAATAGAATGACAAATACACATGTGGTGATATGGACGGTGTGGATTATAAATTATAATATTTCGAATTGTAGTCACCAGAAATTGCAATTGGAAAGACTATAAAAAGTACAATTAGTAAGGGCTCTGGGTGTGTGGGGGGGTGCTTTGCCCTTTATTCCCATTGGGTTCCTGCGGCCCAAGATCCTGTCCTAATTTTCAGGATTTCAAATTTGGAACAATTGACACCGCTGTTAAATGTACATGTATTCACTAAATTATGTTTTTACTTTGACAAGTACCATAATCATTGCTTATTATATAGAAAACTGTTTGTTATATTATGATATGTGATATGCCCTAGATGTCATTAAAAGAAATATAAAAAAGTTAATATTATATACTATTATTTCAAAACCAGTTTTCGCGCGGCCAAAAACAAAAACTGATTGGCTCAAAGTAATTTTTGGCCAGCGCTAGACCTGCTCTTAAGTATACTTAAATGTTCTACAGCTACAGAAAATGAACTAAATCCTATCCGGGAATAATAATAGTAAATTGGTGGTTGTTGGCTATTGTTTTCAAATTAATTTTACATTTGTATGTCAATATTTTGTAAAATGGCCTCTTTATTATCGAAAACTCATACTTAAAAAAGGGATGTTACTGCAGGTTTTATTTAAAGAGAATTTTGTTTCATATTCCGTAGCGCATTTTAAAACATCTGATTTTGGCAAAAAATAATCTGCAAAACTTACTTTATCATCTTAAAGGGGCCTTTTCACAGATTTTGGCATTTTTTTAACTTATTCTTTAAATGCTTTATATTGATAAATGTTAACATTGGATCGTAAAAGCTCTAGTAAAAAATCAAGAAAAAAAATAAAAAAAGGAAAAGAACATTGCCCGGAGCAGGTTTCGAACCATAGACCCCTGGAGTCCTGCCAGAGTTCTGAAGTAAAAACGCTTTTTAGCCTACTGAGCTATTCCGCCGAGTACACATCCTTGATGTATTTTATACCTTATATAAGCAATCTTCGTAGTTTCACAAAATTTAACGACAAAAACAGAACTCTCCAAATTATTCAATCGTTTCGCGTTGCAACGCTTTATAATTTTTAGGTTTTAAAATCGTCAAAAGATGCATATAATGGCTATATTAGAGCATGGTTAATGTTCAGTATTACTGTTTCCTCACAAATATCATAACTAAAACGAAAACTTACGAATCTGAAACAACTTTTTTCAATTTTGTCAATTTACCAAAGCGTGAAAAGATCCCTTTAATAGCCAAGTTGGCTATAAAACTTTCAAAATAGCCAAAAAATATTATTATTTTACGGAGACATTATCATGAAAACGACAACAGTCCGTATATATGTATTGCAATTATGGGTTTGAGTGGTAATAAATCAGTAGACTTCTATTATATTCTTGACATCACACCTATTTATACCTCAGTCATAAATAGAGACCGATTACAGTTGACTGTCTGATCAGCAGACGACGTATTTTTACGCTCACCGGGCTTGAGTCCGGCGGATGAATGCACGTACACCCTGTCATTTTGTACAATGTAGCATCTTCCAACGTCCGGATTAATTTTAAGTCTCGCTTAAAATTTGACCCAACGTTGGGCCAAGACAGGAATCGAGTTGTGATTGAAAAAAGATTGAATGATCAATGCAGTGTTATCGCCCAGCTATCGCCTGACATCAGATACATTGTATGTGTATGGGCTAAGACCTAGGTATTTCTCAGGGGCATATACAGGGCTTGTCATGATACACATACAACAAATTTAATGTCGAGCGATAACCATGCGTTGATCTTCCGAACTTTTTATGATCAGGGGGTATATTGTTTTTGAGATATACAATCAAACATAGTTTGATGTCACTAGGTCAAAGGTCAAGATCACTGGGAGCATTGTGTTTCACAAACACATCTCTTGTTTCGATCTCAACTCGATTCCTTCCCAGGCCCAACGTGGGGTAAAATTTTAAGTGGGACTTAAAATTAATCTGCACGCGACCTGATGCTACAAAATGACCGGATGACCGTGGGATCATTGGCCGGGCACCAGCCCAATGTGTAGAAAAATATGTTGTCCGCTGATTGGATGGTTATTGGTCTCTATTTGTGACTGAGGTATTAAACTGTGTCACTCGGTGGACGGCTCCGACGTTTCCAATCTTCCCGATGCCTGGAGACTGGACACATCAATCAGCAACCAGATTATTTGTGACTGAGGCATTACTTGTGTTCTGAGTGTTCTACAAAGTATTGTGTTATCATTATCATGTCATTATCTGGCAAATGCTAAATCTCAAGAACTACATCATGATCCATTTGAATTTAAAAACCGCGAGCTGGACTTTAAACATCTTAGGGAGATAAAAAAAAAATAGACAAATACTCAGCAGTTCCGTTATAAAGCTGTTTGTAGAATTTGCGGATTGTGATCAGGATATATCCAGATGGCGATACAACTTGCCAGGTCATGCATGCATAAATATGTATGCATTAGTATAGTTTAATAATCACAAAACATGTTATTTACCTACCTCATTGCATAATGTGTTATATCCAAATGTTATATGTTGGTTAAACAAAAACATTATTCAATTTCGATTCGGAAGTATTTTCAACTTGGAATTATTTAAGTTTTCATCCAAAAAAGATTGCCATATTCTATGGTTTACTCTAATAACAAATAAACATTTATCTTGTATCAAATTTTATATTTCGTGTTAATCCTTTGTACTGATTAAAAGCATGCAAAAATTAGACTTTATACATAGATATATATAGTAAACCATACCATATGTTTTGATTGCTCGATACATACTTTATACATAGATATATATATATAGTAAACCATACCATATGTGTTGATTGCTCGATACATACATGTTCGAACTCTATCCATTACCCAAAACTCCAATATAATGAAGATTTTTTTTTTCAAAACCAAAAAATGACCAATGACTATAAATGTAAGAATTTTATAAAAACAAACATCCACCATTTTACCTATGTGGAATGAGTGAATTACCCTTGAACATGCGAGAATCACACATACCCAGTATGTGCGAGCATCAAGCACTGCTCATATTTAGTAATTAAGACAAATGAACAATTAATTTTTAAGTGAATTTAAATTAAGATTGAATATTACATGAACCTGTAAACAGATTGCTACCTCCCACAGTTTCCATAATTTATTATTTTCGATATTTAAATTCTGAACTCCATTGTACATGTAGTTAACTAAATCCTAAAATTGTAACTTTTACTGAAAGACGAACAGTATATTTGTCAGCCCATTAGCCACAATGAATTTTATTTCTTTTGTCATTTGCAAACTAAATCCACCATTGGCTAAAAGGCCGATCCAATCTGAATCACACTTGTAGCACCTGAAATTTGCTGCAATTCTTTGTTCTATTTTCATTGCGGCTTAAAACAATTTTTAGCTTCAGTGCAAACCCTGGAGTCCTGGGAAAACATTGTAATTTTATGTTCATACCGTAGAGTGAGTACTTCTTCCATGCAGTTATAGCACTACGAAATGGTATTCAGTTTCTTTTTATGTTCTGCAGTGCATGAAGAAAGATTCAATCAGGGAAGAGCTGCTTGACTTACTGCAGGACTACAATGCAGACAATGTTAGCCCAGTGGGAGAATCAGACTTCAACTCTACAAGGTCAACCATCAATGTCAGTTGCTGTGATCACAATGCTCTAGTTACACATGTTACTAGTCCACAAGATCGGGAATCGGATCTTAGTTTGATAGAGCTAACAGAAGAGGCTGCTGTAGACAATTCAGGAGATCAAGAAACTAATTTTAACAGTAATGCTGATGCTGACAAAAGTAGGGGTGATGCTCCTATCCTAGTCAATGTTAAAGATGAAAACAATGGTGATGATAGTGGACAACAACAAACAACAACTGTCACAGGGTAAATTAGCTTTATTGTAAGTGGGCTATATTTGGGAAAGTAAGTGCTAGATAATATTTTTCATTCACATAATCGGTACAAGAATAACCGACAAAAAAGTTTTGGAAAAAGAGGTTAAATAGCATTGTTCATTGTATTTTACATACATTTTTTGCGGATGGTTAGTTTAAAATTATAATTAATACAGGCCTTTTCCTAGCGTATTTACGGGTCCATTAAACGGACCCATTCCAAAAACGTAATTCTAAACAAAATTCCCATTTAGATTTTTTTTCCAAATTGAAAAATATATTTATTTTTTTGCAGAGTGTCTTACTATTATTATCTATCTATTTTATTTAAATTTGATGTAATAAAGTATAAAACTATAATTCATATGATTTTGTTAATCAAAATAAATTAGTTTTTCCTAAATCAGTGGACTTTTCGCGCAAAAAACGCCCAATCCTAAAATTGCATTTTTTCCCAAAATTGCCAGGAAAAATCCTGAGATATACACGTAAGAATCAGTTTCTGTATATACAGAAAAGGTTTTCACTTGTACTGAATGGTATTGAATTTAATTGTATTGAAATTTTATTAGCGAGGCTGTTTCGGAGAAAACCCGAGCTCTTGTCATAGCCAGCTCGTCCGCCGTCCGACATCTGCCGTCCGCCAGAGGCGTCGTGCTAAAACCTTAACATTGGTTCTAAAATCAAAGTACTTCCACCTACAACTTTGAAACTTCATATGTAGATGCACCTTGATGAGTTCTACACGCCACACCCATTTTTGGGTCACTAGGTCAAAGGTCAAAGTCACTGTGACCTCTAATATCAAACTTTAACATAGGCTCCAAAATCAAAGTGCTTCCACCTACAACTTTGAAACTTCATATGTGATTGCACCTTGATGAGTTCTAAATGCCACACCCATTTAACGGTCACTAGGTCAAAGGTCAAGGTCACTGTGACCTCTAATATAAAACTTTAACAAAAACCTTAACATTGCCACTAAAATCAAAGTGCTTCAACCTACAACTTTGAAACTACATATGTAGATGCACCTTGATGAGTTCTACACGCCACACTTATTTTTGGGTCACTAGGTCAAAGGTCAAGGTCACTGTGACCTCTATTATCAAACTTTATCATAGGCTCTAAAATCAAAGTGCTTCCACCTACAACTTTGAAACTTAATGTGTAGTTGCACCTTTATGAGTTCTACATGCCACACCCATTTTTGGGTCACTAGGTCAAAGGTCAAGGTCACTGTGACCTCTAATTTAAAACTTTAACAAAAACCTTAACATTGCCTCTGAAATGAAAGTGCTTCAACCTTCAACTTTGAAACTTCATATGTAGATGCAACTTGATGACTTCTACACGCCACACCCATTTTGGGTCACAATGTCAAAGGTCAAGGTCACTGTGACCTCTAAAAAAATAATTTTCTGACAAGCTTTCGCAGCCAAGCGTGGCATCCGTTATGCAGTGCTCTTGTTTGATATATATGATGTTATTTTTTCTTATGACATGCTTTTAAAGGATGTTTTACTTGGGTCACCATAGATGTCTGTCAATTCCTTGTAAACTCTGTATGTCTGTTCATAGAAACAAACTAGTGGGCAATTTGTTTCATTTTAAGTTGCTTAAGTTAAATCCCCTTTTCAATTTCTATAACACTAAACATTATTATTACAACTTGCGAAATATGGGTGTCATGCGGCCTCAAGGGTATTTGTCACTCGTGTTTTTTTTTCGTTACAAATTTAGTCCGTTGTTCAGCCCCATTCCTAATGAAAAAAAGTATATATTTTTCCCAAATGTGACCTAAAAATCCCAATGGAAGGTTTCCAAAATAAACATTAATTTTTTTAAGCCCGTTTTTAAAAACGGGACGTATTATAGTTTCACCCTTGGCCGGCGGCGTCCACAGCAGTGTCTGCTCTCTAATTCAAATAGTTTTCATCCGATTTTCACCAAGCTTGGTTAGAAGTTGTGTCTAGACAATATCTCGGTCAAGTTTAATAAGGGGTCATGCTGGGTCAAAAACTAGGTCACAATGGGGGAAACTTAGTGCATTTTAAGGATTAAGCATGGTGTCCGCTCTCTAATTGAAGTAGTTTTCACCCGATCTTCACCAAACTTGGTCAGAAGTTGTGTCTAGATGATATGTAGGTCAAGTTTAAATATGGGTCATGCCGGGTCAAAAACTAGGTCACGAGTTCACTTAGTGCATTTCAAGCATTTAGCATGGTGTCCGCTCTCTAATTGAAGTAGTTTTCATCCGATCTTCACCTAATTTGGTCAGAAGTTGTGTCTGGATGATATGTAGGTCAAGTTCGAATATGGGTCACGCCGGGTCAAAAACGAGGTCATGAGGTTACTAAGTGCATTTCAAGCATTAAGCATGGTGTCTGCTCTCTAATTGAAGTTGTTTTCATCCGATCTTCACCTAATATGGTCAGAAGTTGTGTCTAGATAATATATAGGTCAAGTTCAAATAATGGTCATGCAGGGTCAAAAACGAGGTCATGAGGTCACTTAGTGCATTTCAAGCATTTAGCATAGTGTCCGCTCTATAATTGAAGTTGTTTTCATCCGATCTTTACCTAATTTTGTCAGAAGTTGTGTCTAGATGATATGTAGGTCAAGTTCTAATATGGGTCATGCAGGGTCAAAAACGAGGCCATGAGGTCACTTAGTGTATTTCAAGCATTAAGCATGGTGTCTGCTCTCTAATTGAAGTAGTTTTCATCCGATCTTCACCTAATTTTGTCAGAAGTTGTGTCTAGATGATATGTAGGTCAAGTACAAATATGGGTCATGCCGGGTCAAAAACGAGGTCACAATGTCACTTAGTGCATTTCAAGCATATAGCATGGTGTTCGCTCTCTATTTGAAGTAGTTTTCATCTGATCTTCACCGAATTTAGTCAGATGTTACTTCTAAATGATATCTAGGTCAAGTCTAAATATGGCGCATGCCGGGTCAATAACTATGTCTGGAGGTCACTTAGTGCATTTCAAGCATTGAGCATGGTGTCCAAAACCTTCAAACGGGGGTATCTTGTGACAGTTTGGAACTCTTGTTTATTTTATAAGATTTCAACATTTTGATAATTTCAGATCCAGCCATATAAGTTCAACCTCAGTAAAAATAATACAGTAGATTTCGCTTAATTGAATAGCCCATTTGTCACGTCGAATATTCAATTATCCGGAGTATTCAGTTATGCGGTAACAGTTATATTTCCAATGTTATTACTAACCGGGTGTAATCATCCTGGAAATTGTGCTTTTCATGCGTAATCAAAACATCGTTTCGACACGTAAAGTGTTTAAAAAAAGTTAATATTGGAATTGAATATTGAATCCATTATAAATATAATATAAATGTTTTGTTGAATTCCCAAATGAGAATACAAATTTTGTAATCAAAAACACACTTTCTATCTTTCAATAAAACATCCACATGTATTTCCTTTGCCCCCAACAAAAAGCTAGCGAAAACTATGCAGCAATGTTCAATGTCACGCCATACGATGCATGTAATGATTTTTCCCATTTTTATGCCCCCCTTCGAAGAAAGAGGGGGTATATTGCTTTGCTCATGTCGGTACCTCGGTCTGTCAGTCTGTCTCTCGGTCGGTCCGTCCACCAGGTGGTTGTCAGACGATAACTCAAGAACGCTTGGGCCTATGATCATGAAACTTCATAGGTACATTGATCATGACTCACAGATGACCCCTATTGATTTTGAGGTCACTAGGTCAAAGGTCAAGGTCACAGGTGAAGGTCACAGTTACTGAAAATAGGCATTTTAAGGAGTTAGCATGGTTCAAACAAGGGAAACAACTACCGTTTATGCATGTTCTTTTTGTTACAGCATTTGCCTCCCTAATAATATATTTAAATTTTACCAAATGTAAGGCTAACTGCATTTTTGTAATGCATTGTATCAATAACCACCACCGCCGCCGCCGCCGGGGTTCTGAAATATTTTATGAGTCTACTTGTCCAAGGACTAGTTGGACCCATAAATTCACTTGTCCGTACCAAAGAAGTACTTGTCCGTGCTTTTAAGATAAATAAAGGAAAACATCATTACTAATTAAGCAAATAATACAAACATACACTTTTGTTAAGTTCTATTTTTGATTATATACATAGTTAACTAGAAAATACAAGCAAGATGTGCAAACAATAAGAACACGTTTAAGTCACACATGATACCATCTCGGATATATAATAATCTCAACATGACTAGAAAATTCACTTGAAATAAAATAATCTCTGCTAAATATAAGTATTTAATTATCCGCTTATAAAAAAAACTCCTTACAAAGTTTACATTTACACACACCGGTTACGTTTTCAATCCAAGTAAATTCAATTAGCCAAGACTCAATAAATTCTCGTTTCCGCTTGGAGTCGTATGCTTTATCATATTCATACTTGATTTTTCTCTTTTTTTCCGAAGCCGAACTGATTTAATCATTGGTGTGATTAGCGTCATGGCTTGACGTTAAAGTGGTGTTATTTTAAAAAATCGAATGCAGGTCGATAAAACATGTTTGCGGCCATTTGCAATTTACGAAAAATGTTATCTAATGCGTGATTGGCTGTTGCTGTACACGTGCGCTGGTTTCTCTACTATTAATGTTACCTTATGCTTGATTGGCTTTTGCTATATACGCGTGGACTTGTTTACTACATTAAATAATTATTATCGGAAAATAACCTACCTCCAGTTAAAAAAGTGTGCTAGTTTGTTTTATATTTTCGGAAAATATTGAAGTTTTGTTCTCGAAACAAAATTTTCCATGGAAATTTTACTTGTCCCCGGACAAACCACCACCACCACCGTTGTTCACAGTGACAAAAAACGTATTCACACAATGACTGCTACTACAACTTCTAGCCATATAGGGGGGCATGCATGTTTTACAAACAGCCCTTGTCATTTTATTGCTTACCCAACGCTTACGCTAGCAACATCTTTTGCTCATGTATTGTCCTTGTAAAAAGCGTGCAATAATTAGCGTGGGTGTATATACACTGTCGAAGGAAAACATTGTAGCGTGGAGAATGCAGTATCTTTGACGTTACGCTCGTTCAGGTAGTTTGGTATTGAAACAGATAATGTACTGTGTACTGATTTACTGGAAAATCTGGTCAATACTGGATTTAATTTTGGTTATTGTGAAAACATGATCAGCAGTGTTAAGACTGTGATGTTTTGACAAATGTGCGTGTTTTCGATTGTTCGCCATCATGTTTAGATATGATTTACTGTGACGCATTTGTGTAGGTTTATATACACGAACTGAGAATAAAGTGTAACATTCCATCACCTATTGCAAACTGTCGAGAAAGACACTTCAACAGTTTGTTTCTAATCAGCAACACACTCTTTTATTGTTTCTAAGCGACAACAAACTGTTGAAGTGCGTTACTCGACAGTTTGCATTCGAAAGTTAGCACCTGACTGCACACCGGAGACTCCAGTGTTTGTATTGTACTTGCTAGCATACTACACCTGTTAGTCACGTGACGCTTGACAGACGCTGCATAAATGCATGGTGTGAAATGTTAACAAAGGCAGTCAATTGAGCGTGTCGGTCAAAATCGTCGATACGATGCGTATCCTTGGAGATTTATGACATTCTTTGCTGAATTATAGTGTGGATTATAGTGTGCAATAGAAAATTGGCTATTCAATTAACCGAAATACGCCATATTTCCTATCAGAATATGTGGAGTTTTTACAACGGGAAGAGATGCAAATGGTTTGGTTTTTTCAATATCTATTCAATACACCAAATTATTCGATTATCCGATATTCAATTAAGTGGAATCTACTGTATGGAAAACACTTCTATTCTCAATTTGAAGCATTTTTTAGCAAAACAGCAACAACACTAATTTCCCAATTTTAGTCAAAACACCGCCAATTTTCCCAAGGGACCCGGCCAGGCCCCATTCTAAAAATGGTGAAAAAAAAGGTTGTCACTTCTGAGTACTCTGATAAGTTAACAATACACACTGAACAACTTATTGTGGATACAGAGGCCCATGTGGTCTCTTATCTGGAGTTACAATGCACACCAGTAGTTGATTTGCACGTTTTGATACTGAGGATATGTGGGTTTTTGTAAAGGGACCTTTTCACAGATTTTAGTATGTATGGAAGTTTGTCATTAAATGCTTTATATTGATAAATGTAAACATATGATCTAAATAGCTGCAGTAAAGAAAACAAGAACAAAATTAAAGAAATTTAAAAAAAGCAACCCTCAACTGCGCTGAAACCACTGACCCACGGAGTAAAAGTATTTAGCTTAAACCACTCAGCCATCGGTGCTGATACAATGAGTGATGTATTTTATACTTTATATAAGCAATCCTCGTAGTATCACTAAATATAACGACAACAACAGAACTCTCCAAATTATTCAATTGTTTCGCATTGCAACGCTTTACAATTTTCAGTTTATTTTAATCGTCAAAATAGATAAAATAGATATTTGAGAGCATGGTAAATGTTCAGTATTACTGTTACCTCACAAATATAACAACAGTGAAAATATGCGATTCTGAAACTATTATTTTTTAATTTTGTCAATTTATCAAAATTTGAAACGGCCCCTTTAATGACCATGTGCTTTGGTGAGTGAGCTAACTTTATTTCACAAATGATTACAGTAAAAGCAAGCATTTTCACAAGTGTCATAACCTTGTTACTGTTTACAATATAGTGTGATATTGCAACTTCACGTGTATAGGATCTAACACAAGTTGTCTTTTATAATACATTTATAAAACCAGTTGAGGAATTATATATATATATACATGTAATTGGCAGGCAAGCATTTGGCATACTTACAGTACTATCAAAGTTTGTGGACGAGTTTAATAAAATACATGTATGGTTTGTGAAATACAGTGCTCGATCTTTTTATGCTTCCCCGGTAGGGTGGCATATAGCAGTTGAACTGTCAGTCCGTTTTTTGTCTGTGTGTCCTACGAAAACTTTAACATTGGCCATTAACTTTTGCAATATTAAATATAGCAACTAGATATATGGCATGCATGCGTATCTCATGAAGCTGTACATTTTGAGTGGGGAAAGGTCAAGGTCATCCTTCAAGGTCAAAAGTAAAAAAATAAAATCCAAGGGAAGTAATAAGCTTTAAAAGGGAGATAATTTCGAAGCCTGCCAAATGATATATTGAAATTTTATTTCTAAGCGGCACAATAGGGGGTATTGTGTTTCTGACAAACACATACCTTGTTTATGATATTTTGTAAAATGGGGAATAATTCAAAAAGAATCATGCTGTAAAATTTTAAATGATGTTGTTGTACATGTATTACACAGTAAACACATAGTATCGTGTAACAGTGATTTTTTTGCCACTTATTACAACCTCTTACAGGCTGTTCCTAATTGCAAAAAGTAAAATAAGGCTGTTTCCCAATGGCAAAAAGAAGCATTTTTTCCAAAAAAATCTGACAAAAATTTCCCCCCAAAATATGCCAAACTTTTTCAATAAACTCAATAATTGGTTTATTGAGTTAATCATACAGCAGTTTAATTCCCTAGCACTTTATTGTATACATTTCAGAAAGCTGTTAGATATGCACTTATTAACAATTGGTATACATATTGTTATTTATAATCATATTAATAATGTTTTAATTTATCCCAATGTCAATGTCTATGGCGCTTTTTTCCCTTTAAAATATAAAGCAAAAAAAAATCACTGTGTAATTAATTTGATTTTTTTCAGATCCTCATTCCCTGCCAGACCTGAGCAAAAGAGACCCAGCAGTGTATCACCAACCAAGAAACCAAAAGACAGCTCAGGTGACGTCTGTGTATATGATCTTTTATATTCCAAATCTTGTTAGTTCATCTCAGAAATTGGTTCTATTGTGATACTATGTATAATAATTCATCATCATCATCAATCCTCTCTGGGCCGTCTGGTGCTTGAGGCGACGGCAAGGGAGCAACACTTTCGTCTGTCAGCTGCTGTTGCGGGTGCTGTCTGCAGAGTGCGGCCTCTGTTCTTGAGTTATTGCTCCACGATTCGGCGCCACTTCTCTTTCGGTCGTCCACGGTTTCTTTTCCCCTGTGGAGTCCATCTCAGTGCCACCCTGGGTAGCAAGTCTGCATTCTGCAGAAGTGGCCTAGCCATCTCCATCTCCTCAAAGCGATGGTCTCAGCGATGCTGTTTGCGCCAGCTCTTTCACGCAGTTCCATGTTCATGATCATGTTTGGCCAGAATACTTTCATGATCCGGCGCAGGCACTTGTTCTGGAAGACTTCCAGTTTGCGCTCGATGGAAGCAGTGGTCTTCCAGCACTCAGACCCATATAGAAGGACACTCAGCACGTTGCTCTTGAAGATGCGGAGCTTGGTGTGCATGCTAAGACTTGTAGTCCTCCAGATGGGCTTCAGCATCGCGAAGGCTTGGTTGGCTTTGCTGATCCTTGTGTTGATCTCCCTTGCACAGTCTGCATCTGTGGTGACCTTGCTGCCCAGGTAAATGAACTCGTCAACATCTTGCAGATGCTGGCCATTGATGGTGATTGGATTGCCCTCTCTGGTGTTCTTCCTCATGACCTGAGTCTTTCCAATGTTGACCCTGAGACCTATGGTGCTTGCTGATAGTGCCAACTGTTGTGTCTTCTGCTGGATGTCCTGGTTCGTGCTAGCAAGTAGCCCGATATCGTCGGCGTAGTCCAGGTCGTCTAGCAGTGATGTCAGCGTCCACTGTATTCCTTGCCTCCTTCCCTCTGTGGTGCTGCGCATGATCCAGTCAATTGCCATTGAAAAGAGGAGCGGCGAGAGAATACATCCTTGCTTCACTCCAGTTTCCACCTTGAATGGTTCAGTGAGCTGGTTGTTTTGGATGACTCTGCACTCAAAGTTTTCGTACAGGGACCTGATGACGTTGACAAGTTTCTGATGGATGCCATAATGTAGCAGAATCTTCCAGAGGGAGTCTCGGTGAAGGCTGTCGAAGGCCTTCTGGAAGTCTACAAAAACCAGGTAGAGGGATCCATTCCATTCATGAGACTACTCAAGGATCTGCCTCAGGACGAAGATGTGGTCAATGCAGGACTTGCCTTTCCTGAAGCCTGCCTGTTCCTGGCGAAGGATACCGTCCACTGCTGTTGTGATGCATTGGAGGATGATGCGGCTGAAGATCTTACTGGTGAGAGATAGTAAAGTGATGCTTTGCCAGTTGTTACAGTTCCCCAGGTCTCCTTTCTTGGGCAGTTGGACGATGGTGCCGGTCTTCCAGTTGCTTGGCGCTTCTTCACTTTTCCAAAACTTTTGAAGAATCTGGCAAAGAAGCTGCGGCGTCACTGTGTCTTCTGCTTTCAGCATCTCAGGGCACACTCCATGGCGCCTTCCTATTCTTCAGCTAATGGATGGCTTCATTGACTTCCGTTACAGTGATGTTGCCGAGGTTGATGTCAAGGTCCTCTTCAGCTTCAGGAATGTCGGCTAGGGTTGGTGGATCTGGGCGGTTTAGGATGGACTTGAAGTGTTGCTTCCATCTCTTCAGCTTCTCCTCATCCACATTGACATGTGTTCCGTCTACAGCTCTCACGGGAAGGTCATGGTGCTGGCCGTAGTTGCCCTTCAGCTTCCTAGTGTTCTGGTACACCGTCTTCATGTCATTGTGCTCGGCTGCTGTCTCCGCCTCCTCTGCCAGCCTCTCTATGTACCTCCTCTTGTCTCTTCTGGCTGATGTCTTCACCACCTTGTCTTTCTCACTATATTCCTTTTAAATTCTTTCCTTAAGTCTTAGGGATTTGGTGTCCAGCAGTTTCTTTTTGATTTGTCTTCTTTCTTCTATATGAGACCACGTTTGTTCTGAGATCCATTCTGTCTTCTTGCTCTTTCTGAAGCCTAGAACTTCCTCTCCTGTCTCTTTCATTACTCTGTTGAAGCCCTCGATGGTCAGTGCTGCCTCATCTTCCAAAATACTAAATCTATTCCTGAGGGTTAGCCTGAACTCTTTTTTTACTTTCAACTTGACCACATCGTAGCGTTGGTTCTTGATGTCTCCTGTCTTGGCTTTCCTGAGCTTCAAAGTCACCTTGGCCACCAGAAGACGCTGCCGATGTCTGCATGTGGCATCACACGCACGTCCTGCAGAGAGTGCCTCCACCGACCATTGATGATGATGTGGTCGATCTGGTTCTGGGTCCTGCCGTCTGGTGATGTCCATGTTAGTTTGTGGATCTCCTTGTGCGCAAACAGGGTCCCTCCTATGACCATGTCATTCTGTTGGCAGAAGTTGACTAGTCTCTCCCCCTTGTCGGTGATCACACCCACTCCATGTTGTCCCATGGTCCTCTCTCTGTCTTTGTTGTCGCAGCCAACCTTAGCATTGAAGTCGCTGAGCAACATCGTGTTGGGGGATGTCCTCTAAAACACTTTGAAGGGCGTTGTAGAATGCATCCTTGTCCTCTTCTTCCGCGTTGTCTATTGGTGCGTAGCCCACAACAAGAGACAGCTTGGCGTACTTGGAGTTCATCCTGACATGCAGCAGGCGCTCGTTCACAGGTTTCCACTGTAGCACGGTGTTGGCCTTGCTCTTGCTGATGATGACGGCAACTCCTTCCCGGTGGTGGTTGTCAGTTCTTCCTGACCAGATGATGACTTCTCCGGAACTCATCTTCTGCTTGCCAGAGCCAGTCAATCTTGCTTCTGTTACTCCCATAAGGGTCAGGTTGTATTGGTTCAGCTCACTCAACACTAGCTTTCTAGTCTGGTAGAGTGTTCGCACGTTTCAACATCCAACTCTGATCCATTGCTTTGTCTCAAGAGTTCTGCTATCGGGGTGGAGACGTCCATGCGGCTTTGATCCCCATCCTTCATAAGTCCAGTTGCCTGATCTGCTTCGCTCCCGTCGCCGTTTGTCGTTTGTTCCCTTGTTGTCATTTCTGTAGCAAGCATTTTTTCACGGGGTGGGGTTGCTAGCCCTAGGCCTAACCCTCCTTTTTTTCAGCACGGGCTTGGGACCTGTTTGGCGGAGTTATGTATAATAATTACTTAAACAGTATGTTTGTTTTTATAATAGAATTAAATTTAACGGTCTAATTTTTTTTAATAATTTTTTTTTATTAATGGAATTATTAGAGTGTGTCAGATTTTGCTATACATAACATTCCTCTTTGATTGAAAGAAGGCCAATATTTTAAATTTAATGAGTACTGAAACCATTCCTAAAACCTTGGTTAGGATAGATCAATAGACGATCAAGTAAAGGAGAGCTTCTTTGTTTCAGCTAAACCACAGAACAGTGTGGCAGAGAAATGGAGAAGTTCAATATTCAGCGTGACGGCCCTGGAAGGTCACAATGACATCACCTTGGCAACAGACATTTGTGACAAGCTCATTGTGTCAGCTAGGTAAAACAATGTCTCTTTGATAAAATTATTTTGGATCTGAAAAATATGCTGAGGATAGTGGTAATTGCTACATTTTGTGATAAATTGGTTTCGTAAACATTATTGATGAGTGTATTTATATTTACACGCTGATTCTAGAATACACTGGTTTGTTTATAGCATAAAAAAATGACCATTTGTAAAAAACAACACTTCTAACCTGCCATTCTGCTTGTATAGGGTGGTTTATCTATGGATTTATAGTAAGTTAATTTTATGATGCAACTACTAGGTGACATAGACCCAAAATATGTCAGCTGTCTTCTTGATCAACGAGTGCAACTGGTCAATTACACTAGAACATTAATCTTTGTGGAGAGCCATTAAAGCCCTAAAAAGCTAACTTAAAGAGACCTTTCTAAATATTTTAGCATGTACTGAAGTATGTCATATAATGCTTACATTTGATAAATCTAAATATTGGAACTAAATCGCTTCTGTAAAAAACAAGAATAAAATTACAGAAAGAAAAAAAAGTAAAATATAAATCTGCAACTGGGCTCGAACCGCTGATGCCTGTAGTTGAAGGCTAGTACTGAGACCACTCGGCCATCCCTGCTCATACAATGAGTGGAGTATTTGATACATTATTTAAGCAATCCTCGTTATGTCACACAATATAACGATCACAACAAAACCCTCCAAATAATTCAATAATTTAGCATTTGTAACGCTTGATCTAATTTTCATTTTTTTTTAATATCAAAAGATTCATATAATGGATATTTTAGAGCATGGTAAATGTTCAGTATTACTGTTTCATCGCAAATATTGTAGCTACACAATTTTTTAATTTTGCCCATTTACCAAAACATGAAAAGGTCACTGCGAAGTGCTCTATAAAAGACTATTATCCATGGTCACTAATTTGTGTGGATATTGCGGTTGAAACAAATCATAAATTTAAGTTTCCAACAAAGAATAATTCTACTTGATTTTTATGCCTGCAAAAATTGGGTCATCTGGCAAAACCATCATACAGCTGTTGGTGTCTAAACTTGTGCAAAAGCAAGGCCTTTTTTTCTTCTTACATAATGATGTTTTTCACATGTTTTAGAAGTTTGACATTTAAAATTTCACAATTTTAGAAGTTTAACATTCAAAATTGTGCAATTTTAAAGAACTCATTTATTCAGAATTTTAAAAAAAGTTTGCGACTCATTTTTCGATAATTTTGAAGAGTTTTCAACTCATTTTTCCATCTAAATCAGGGGTCAAAGTCAGCTTTCCAAAGAAGGGAAAAAAGCCGTGGTATAAGGGGAGTTCCATGCATGTGACTTATTCAGTGTGTTTTCACAGCCGTGACACGACTGTGAAGATCTGGTGCATGGACAGTCTAAGGGAACTGAAAAGTCTTGGGGGACACACGGGCTCTGTCACTGATGTCCTTGTGAAACCATACAAGGAGGTGCCCAACTTGGGTAGGTTACTTTAATGAAGTATATACATTAGACTCACTCTGGGAAAACCGGGCTTGAGGCATTTGTGTATAGTGTCATCCCAGATAAGCCTGTGCCATTTGAGCAGGCTAATCAGGGATGACACTTTTCCTTTGAATATTATGTTTTGTTAAAGTAAGTCCCTCCTTACTGAAAATCCAGTTAAGACTTAAATTTTTGTCCCTGATTAGCTTGTGCAGACAGCAAAGGCTTACCTTGGACAACTTTTTACACACATTAACACAGTTTTCAAAAACCTAGGCTCATATATAAACATATAACATATAAATCTTATTGTTTCAGGAGAACCTTAGCTTGCGCATAACAATTTTACTTTACATGTTCTAATTTACTTTAAATGTAACCTACATTTTGATTGGTCAGACACATATACATCACTGGAAAATGTTAATAGTGTTTGTTTAACAATGGTAATGTTTGCTACAGCTTGGGTTTGGGATTGTTTAAAGCAACCAATCAAAATCAAGACTTATTTGATGTCTGCAACTCAGCCTTTTCAGTTGATCAAAATGTAGGTTATATTCTAAAATACTATTGGTATAATTGTTCGACGATAAATATTGATATTCAGACTGAACAGTGTGTAGTGCGTAAAATGTTTTTACATGCCTTTATGCAGGAAAAATGCGCACAAAAGAAAGAAGACATTTAAAAGAATATTAAAATTAATGCTGTAATACATTTGTATAAAGAAACTGATATGTTATCAACGCAAGCAATCTCAAATTACTTTCGTTTCTATATAGTACATGTATGAGCGGTATGAAATGTTTAAGGTTTACTTAAACATTATTACTACTACAGGTTTTTCGGTTAACTGGTCAATAACCACTTACGACAAAAAGGTAAGGGGTTAATGTTTTTAGTAACCTCTTGCATCCCAAATTTAAATGATTAATAATCATAGTTTTCATTCTGGTATCAGTCTATTATTGTAGTATATACTTTTTACATTTTCTTTCAGGGGCTGCATTTGAGGTGTCTGATAGCGACCATTTAGTTTTCAGTGTTTCAACAGACTGTTATCTCAAAGTATGGTCTGCAGACACTGGTAAGTGAAACTCTTTTGTTTTGATTTGTTCCTGTGTTTTAAGATTTTAAGTTTTTTTTTACAACGTTTGTATGGTTGCAGTTCTTTCCTTATAAAAATACCTGTATATTTCACAATCAGAATGCATTTATGCACCCAGCATCTACAGATGTGGAGAGGCTTAAAGCGATTGTCTTGTTGATTATTATTTTGTTCTTCCGTTTGTATGGGGTTTATCATACATGCCATACGTCCCGGATTGTCCGGGACAGTCCCGGAAATGAAGAACTTGTCCCGCTGTCCTGGAAATCTGTCAAATGTCCCGGAATTTACAAAATCCATTTATACATGTACCTTATCTTAGGCTTAACTGCACCTCGAATCTGTGTATATCTGCAGCGTCTCCATGACAATGCCTACCCGAATAGGCAGAGTACGCTACGTGTCAAAATCTCTCAATTAACAGGGGTCCTGTAATCATATCGATTGTCTCACGTTCGCGGTCAAACCGAAAATGCGGCATTGTTTAATGTGGTTGTTAATTGACTTTAATCTACTACGTCATTATTTCCTGCTGCGTAAGGGCAAAGGATAGTTGTTCACACATCTGAAGTCCAACATCGCTGAGTAAAAAAAATAAAAGCAGATTATGTTCTCACGTTTAACCGACAAAGAAGTTGAGTAAAAAAGTAAGCATATAAAAACGTCATCCTCACTAGGTTTATTATTGTCTTGTTCAAAACCCCCAGTAAACATAACATTAAAAATAATAAGTGAATTTGAATTGTGTTCGCCATGTCAAAACGCCCAGCAGATTCATCCACTTGTCCCAGCAGCTTTTGTTGTATTTTTTATTATATAAATGTTATAAATGAATAAAGGCGTATCAAAAACACGCGTTACACACCGGTCTTAATAACAATAACGCAGTGACGTCACCATCTATGTTTAGAACGCTTACACTGAAAGCACGTGGCTTGTATCTAGTAATCGAAGTAGTAATGTTTAATTTGACGTTAATAGGTCAAGTGTATTTCGGATAGGCTTTTGAACTTTTGCAATTAACGATGCGAAACACAAAAAAACGTACCAAAAATGCATATGTCTATAAATATCGCTACATTTTATACATGTCCCGGAAAATCGGCAAAAGTCCCAGACAATTTAACTCAATGTCCCGGAATTGGTCTGAAAAATTATGGCATGTATGGGGTTTATCCAAAATAACATTTTGTTCTCAATTATATTTTGTCTAATATCAGTTTTATGCTTAGTATCCAGCAAAGCTTTGATACTTAAATGAACAACTTCATGGAACACACCCCCACATTACCTGACTTCACTTGCACCTTTATATTGACCTTATTTGACCCCCAAATCACATAATTTTACTTGAACTTTTATATTTACCTAGTTTTTTACAAAGCTTAATTCAGAAGGTCCAAATTCTTGTTGTTAACCTTACCAATACCATGGACTCACTTTTAGACTTGCTAAACCAAAGATCAGGGGTCGACAAATTTTGTTTCAGCAACTTGCCCTGCAGGGCGAGTAGCTAAGCATTTTCACTTGCCCTGCCAAAATATGTACTTGCCCTGCAATTTATTGAAAAAATGTAACAAATCGGTAACTAATATGTTTTATTGTGATTTTCTATTTGTTATCATATAGAACTGTTAACTCATGAACTTTAATGAAGTTAATTAACTGTTTTAACACACTTTTAACTTGTTTGTTTTTCATTTTGTCCTCATGGTCACAATCATTATGATTACACTTTAGGAGCATTGGAGAGTCCGAAAGGCATTTTGTTAAACTCAAACAAGCCTCTGTGTGTACAAAAGGCTGTTTTTTCTTTGTCATTTTCGTCCATTAAACTTGCCAATAGCCACTCTTTAAATCTAAAGATGTGAAGAATTTAGACAAATATTTTAGCAGTAAAAGACCGTATACCGTACTGTATAGGATACATTCACAGAACATACCTGTATTATCGCATAACGGGAACAGGACTTATTTTAGCGCAGTGTGCAATAATCAACATCCGGTTCATTTCTAATTGCTGATTAAACATTGTTTTGTTTGGTAAATATGTGTAAAAACTTGAAATTTTAATATTTTTGTCAAGAAATGCCACTCGCCCTGCAGGACTAGTGCTGCCGGAATATTCACTCGTCCGGAGCCTATTTCTACTCGTAATTACGAGCGGGCAAGTGGATTTGTCGACCCCTGAAGATACTGTTCGCTCAACATCAATACCACTTATTACAAAGCCTTTAGACTTCCATTTAACACTCGTGTAAAATGACCTCATTTTGACCTATCAACACACTCACAGCATCTTTCCTCATGTTTGACCTTGACATTGACCTTGTTTTGAACTGGAACTTTTTTAACCCTTTGCATGCTGGGAAATTTGTCGTCTGCTAAAATGTCGTCTGCTGAATTTGTAAAATAAGCATTTTCTTCATTTTTTTTCAAAGAATACTATCAGAATAGCAAACAGTTTGGATCCAGATGAGACGCCACGTTCTGTGGCGTCTAGAACGTGGCGTCTCATCTGGATCCAAACTGTTTGCAAAGGCCTTTAAAATTCGGTTCCCGCACTGAAAGCGTTAATAAATGCTTCTAAAAGCTTTCACTGGGGGCATATGTTTTTTTTTAATTGCATATTTTGCTATATTATTCTGTTGGTCTTAGAATTATTTAAATGCAAATGTATTTATATGTAAGAAGCCATTTTCATAAGAAACCATTTTTTAAGCATAAATGAGGGTCATTTTGAAATACATGTATCTTATACACTCAAACATACAATAATGGAATTAAACATTGTCGCATTTCTATGTTTCTAACATCACCAGGTGAGCAGTTGCAATCCATTTACACATACAGCCCTATCACCAAGGTGTGTTACTACCCAGAGGACGGATTGATCATCACAGCCTCAGGTACAAATATTAATATTATGTATAGATATTTTACTTTACATGTATATATATAGAGATGTTTATGCCCCCCTTCGAAGAAAAGGGGGTACATTGCTTTGCTCATGTCGGTAGGTCGGTCGGTACGTCCACCAGGTGTCGGTACGTCCGTCCACCAGGTGGTTTCCGGATGATAACTCAAGAACGCTTGGGCCTAGGATCATGAAACTTCATAGGTACATTGATCATGACTCGCAGATGACCCCTATTGATTTAGAGGTCACTAGGTCATAGGTCAAGGTCACGGTGACTCGAAATAGTAAAATGGTTTTTGAATGATAATTCAACTTATGCATACGCGGCCAACAGGGCACACTCTGAACAATATTACTGAAGCGACTGGTCTGTAATCCTAAATCTATAATTATCAGTCCAATGAAACATCATCCTTTTAGTAAAATACAGTGGATCAGTAAAAATATTATCAGAATATGAGATTTTTTGTATATTTTGTATATTAAATATTGTGTTAATGTTTAATTTTGTTGATTAATATAAATATAAGCAGGACAGGGGAGGTAATACACTACAGGGGAAACAAATGCAATAAGTTAAAATGTATTGTTACAGATTTGCCTCCCTTGTAATATATTTAAATTTTACGAAATGTAAGGCTAACAGCATTTTTGTAATGCGTACT
The DNA here is from genome assembly GCF_020536995.1 of Dreissena polymorpha. NCBI lineage: Eukaryota > Metazoa > Mollusca > Bivalvia > Myida > Dreissenidae > Dreissena > Dreissena polymorpha. Next base: position 19,024,131 of record NC_068359.1, on the reverse strand, counting down.
ACTACTACTACTACTACTACTGCTGCTGCTGCTGCTGCTGCTGCTGCTGCGGCTACTACTACTACTACTTCTTCTACTACTACTACTACTACGACTACTACTACTACTACGACGACTACTACTACGGCGACTGCGGCTACGGCTACGACGACGACGGCTACTACTACGACTACTACTACTACGACTACTACGACTACGACTACTACGCGACTACGACGGACTACGACTACGACTACTACTACTACTACTACTACCTACGACGACTACTACGACTAACTACGACGACTACTACTACTACTACGACTACTTCTACTACTACTACTACGATTTCGGGCTACCACCACCTACGACGACTACTAAGCTATTACGACGACTACTACTACGACTACTACGACTACTACTACTACTACTACTACTTCTACTACTAGACTACTACTACTACTACTACTACTACCTACTACTACAACTACAACTACTACTACTACTACTACTACTACTACTACTACGTCTACTACTACTCTACTACTACTACTACTACTACAACTACTACTACTACTACTACTTCTACTACTACTACTACTACTTCTACTACTACTACTACTACTACTACTACTACTACTACTACTACTACTACTACTACTACTACTACTTCTACTACTATTTCTTCTGCTACCACCACCACCACCACCACCACCACCACCACCAACATTCACAGTGACAAAAAACGTATTCACACAATGGCTGCTACTACAACTTATAGCCCATATAGGGGGGCATGCATGTTTTACAAACAGCCCTTGTTTATTCTTTACTTTTGGCATTATGCTCATGGGTAAACATTAATACGAATTCTACAAATAAATACTTTTAATGCAATTGTCAAAAGTGTACAGTTACAAATTAGTTAAAATGATAATACATACATAGATCTATTAGGTATCTTTTAAGAGTTGTATATAGGTTACAATAATTTGTTTTGATTGTCATAATTTACCATGACTCAACATAACATGATAAATATTTCTAAAGAGTATTGATACTTGAAGTAATATTTTGATGAGAACATTAGTAAAAATTTGTTAATTAAAACATGTATTTATTTTATTTGGAGTGACACTCAGTTGTTATATATTATTGTGATCGCGTGTGGAAGGACTTAAAAAGAAAGTTCCAAACCATGAAATACATGTTTAATGATTCGTACTAACTCTTCATGTTTGTGTTCAGTGTAGGTCATCACATTCACATGTTCATTCAATCATTATGTATTAAGTAATTAAAGGTGGACATAATATTGAAGTAAATGAAAAGTTAACATGATAAAATGTTTATGAAAATGGTGATAATTATAATTTTCAAGCTACAATATGTGGTGTGTAGGTGTGTTTTGGTTGGGTATTTAAAAGAGGGTTTCTTTGGGAAAATATGGTTTTCTGCATATGTGTAAAGTGCTGTCCCAAATTTACTTTGCAGTCTGCTTTTTTTTAGCTCACCTGTCACGAAGTGACATGGTGAGCTTATGTGACCGTGTGATGTTTGGCGTCCGTTGTGTGTGCGTGTGTCCGTCAACAATTTGTTTGTGTAGACAACAGAGGTCACAGTTTTCATCCAATCTTTATGAAATTTGGTCAGAATGTTTATCTTGATGAAATCTGGGTTGGGATTGTATTTGGGTCATCTGGGGTCAAAAAATAGGTCACTAAGTCAAATAATAGAAAAACCTTGTGTAGACAAAAGAGGTCACAGTTTTCATCCAATCTTTATGATATTTGGTCAGAATATTTATCTTGATGAATTCTGGTTTGGGATTGTATTTGGGTCATCTGGGGTCAAAAACTAGGTCACTAGATCAAATAATAGAAAAACCTTGTGTAGACAATAGAGGTCACAGTTTTCATCTGATCTTAATGAAATATTGTCAGAATGTTTATCTTGATAATATCTGATTTTGGATCGTATATGGGTCATCTGGGGTCACCGGGCCAATTCTAGTTAAACCTTGTGTAGATGAAAGAGGTCACAGTTTTCATCTCGTCTTAATGAAATTTTGTCAGAATGTATTAATTAATGAAATCTGGCTTGGGATTGTATATGGGTCTGATAGAATTTAAGTTGATGTAGCAAGGTTAGTCAGGTGAGCGATTCAGGGCCATCATGGCCCTCTTGTTTACATTTTCCGCTATTATGGTATTTTTCATTTTAGGGAAGTCTCTTCTTAACAAAAATCCTGTTAAAGCGGAGTGTTGTCCCTTATTAGCCTGTGTGAACTGCACAAGGCTAATCTGGGGCTACACTACACACATGCACTAACCCACTTTTCCCATAGCCAGGCAAAAATATTTGCATCTTTTGATCACCCTCAAGGATAAACCCTCATTACATGTTTATTATAAGCCGCCATGTTTGTGTTCAGGAGGTGGCAAGGTGGAACTCTGGGATGTGGTGACCAAGGAGATGGTAGCGTCAGAACACGCACATACTGAGGCTGTCACTGGAGTGTGTGTATGTATATACAGAAGAGAGATTATTCAATCTGGACTTAAAGTCTGTAGCTAATTGCCTTGATTGGTAGTTTTTATGCCCCCGGTAGGGTGGCTTATAGCAGTTGAACTGTCTGTAAGTTTGTGCGTCCGTCCGAAAACTTTAACATTGGCTTTTGGAATATTGAAGATAGCAACTTGATATTTGGCATGCATGTGTATCTCATGGAGCTGTACATTTTGAGTGGTGAAAGGTAAAGGTCATCCTTCAAGGTCAAAGGTAAAAAATAAAAATCCAAGGAAAGTAACAAGCTTTAAAGGCAGATAATTTCTATTTTATATCATTTGGCAGGTACAGATCATTTTCACAAAGGAAGTAATATTTTTTAAAGGGATATAATAAAAAAAAAACAAGACTATTAGTTTAAACCTATTTATTTTAGCTCGATTGCATCAAAAGCCTTAGGCTTATATTAACGCTTTCGAGTCCGTTTCCTGGGCCTAGAACCAGTACTTGGTGTCTTTGGGGGAGATCTTAAGAACGCTCCCACGGTGGGGATCGAACCCGTAACCTCCCGGTCGCTAGGCGGACACCATATCCATTACACCACGGTGACAAGACTATTGTCAAGCAATACATGTCCCCTACCAGCTCCACCATTGTCAGAAATCCACCATTGTCAAATTAAAAAAAAAAAATATTTATATTTTTTGCCATAGCAACCAAAATTTTTGACGTAGGAACAAAATGAAATGATGTGCATAATGTCCATTTTTTCTCTATCCATGTTTCAAGTTTTATGAAAAAATATTTAGAACTTTTAAAGTTATCGCAGGATGCAGAAAAGTGTGACAGACAGACAGACGCACAGAGCAAAAACCATAAGTCCCCTCCAGTGAAACCGGTAGGGGACTAATAAAATTATTCAAAGCGGCGCAGAAGGGGGCATTGTGTTTCTGACAAACACATCTCTTGTTTCATGCTAAATTACAATATTGTTACATACAGACGGACATTATTTATACCGAATCAAATGAAAAAAAATGAATATCATTTATTGATAGTGAATATATTTATCATCATAAAAGACAGCATACTTGGAGCTTGTCTCACCATTTTGGGAATATCTGTCAAATTGGGAATTTTAGAATCAATTTATTTTAAATTTGAAAAATGTATTATATCTTAGTTCATAAAAATTGAAATATTCTTGATACAACTTAAATTAAAAAGGAAATTTAAGTACCAAGTATATCAGTAAAATGGATAAAACAACTTCAAAGCATGCTATTTCTACACTTAACAGCTCTATTTCTAAACATCTGAAAGTAAAATCATCAGTTTGGAATTTTAAGACTGGATGTGGTGAACAAAGTTTTTTTGACATACGAATATGAATGAATAAAAGTTATTAAATAAGCCAAAAAAGTAGTGAGACTTAATTCATTTAATTCTCATAGTAAAATATGTTTAAAATAGATATGCTTAGAATAACAAAATCCATGTAATTCTTATAGTCTCATATTTTTTATATAACAAAAGTTTATATAATTCTGATGTTTAAAATTCTTCAAATTGAAACATTTTCACTAGGTATCTGGCAAGACCATATGTTCCTCCTGTGGTATTGTTGGGGAAATCAAGGTGTTTGAAGTGCGAGACAGGAAACTCCACTGCGTGTTTGTGTCAGAGAACATGAAAGATGCGGCAGGACACGCCGTACCCATGAGACAAGTGCGATCACTTCTTGGCAGGGGAGACAACCTGTACTATGGCGATGATGGTGTGAATGTTAAGATAATGTCTTGGAGACAAGGTATGGTACACTGGTACTCAGGCCTTTTCCTGGTGTATCTTTGTCGCCTGTAAACAGACCCATTCCCAAAGGGAAATTAAAAAAAAAAAATTATAAGAAAAAAAGACGTGTCTTATGATGGTTATATCTTAATTTTATTTGAATTACATCTAACGCAACATTTAATTAAAAAAATTTGATTTTTTAATTATAATTTAAATTATTATAAAGAGTTATATTGAATAAGTTTTTCTCACGTTGTTTGCAAGAAAATATTCCCAATTGGGATATTGCATATTTTAGCTTGACTATTATATATGAAATATATATAGTGGAGCTATCCTACTCACCCCAGCGTCGGCTAGACAGTCTGCGTTACCGTTAGCGTAAGCGTCCGCGTCAGCGTGCAACTGTTAAAAGTTTTTGTACTACCCCAATTATTTTCATTGTCCCTTGACATATTGCTTTCATATTTTGCATACTTGTATACCAACATGACCCCAACCTATAAACAAGAGCAGACAACTCTATCAAGCATTTTGTCATAGTTATGGCCCCTTTTATACTTAGAATATGCATATTATTGATAAATCTATGTTAAAGTTTGCGTACTTCCCCAAATATATCAAGCATTTTGAGATAATTATGGCCACTATTACACTTAGATTATTGAACATTTTGCTTAAATTGCCATAACTTCTTTATTTATGATCACATTTTATTATTACTTTGGCAAAACAACACTTACCTGAATACCACAATGGATTTCACCCAAACAATACCCCACGCCCCTACCAGAATCCCTTCCCCCTCTCCCAACCCCATCCCCCCCCCCCCAACCTCAACCCCCCCCCCCCAATATTTTTTTTTAAACATCATCTAATAAATTACCACATCCCACATTATAACCCCCTCTCACCCCCCATACCCCTACCCTCCCCCCCCCAAAAAAAAAATATTTTTTTTTTTCCTTTTTTTATTTTTGAAGGATCGTCTAATAAATTATTGAATATGAACAATTTCCCCATGATGGCTTACGTTATACTGTCAAGCACTTGAATAGCCGAGCGCGCTGTCCTCTGACAGCTCTTGTTCCAAAAATGGTCAGGAGAGGGCATGTGGTACAGGATGATGTTTGTGTAAACTCAATGAAAGTTTTAACACATCAATGAAAATAATTGATCTTTTAAGGTTTTTCTTAATTAATGATAATAAAGTCAGTTTAAATGTTCTAAATAAATATGTAGCTTCCAGATTTGTGTAACTTTAATGTAAGTAAATAATAACTAGTAAAAAAATATAATCGCTACACTAACAATAAGTTTAAAAAAAACACCAATCAGCTTAAAGCCACAGAACACAAGTGCAGTGAAACAATACACTTTGTAGAGATCCTTTCCAATGGACATCTTATCAAGCAACATACCAAAACACTGTTGATATCAGTAAAATAATTATTATTTGGTAACTATTTTTCTATTAGTAGTATTGGCAAACATGAAAGAGTGTGAATTAATGAAGGACAAACACGATTGTCATATTGAGCGCACAGAAAATATTATGATTAAAGCACTTTCAAACATTAACAAACTTAAATATTTGTTTGCAAAATAAATAGATTTCATTGAAGTGAATATTGATTTTTATCCTGCCCCAAAGGCGGAGGGATATAGAATTGGCGTTTTCAGTATGCCCGCCATTTTGCCTGTCCGTCATTCCGTCTATCAGTCCATCCATCTGTCACACAATTTTGAAATTAGCGGTGGATATCAATTCAACGAATTTGCTTGTTTTTATAAAAACTAATGCCACTTTATAATTGATAGAATTGAGACGTACACTGGGAAAATGGGGCTTTATGAATGTGCGTGACGTGTCAAACAAGATAAGCCTGTGCAGTCTGCACAGGCAAATAAGGGATGACACTTTCTTTAATGGTATTTTTTGTTTAAAGGAAGGCTCTTCTTAGCCAAATCCAGTCTAAGGGGAAAGTGTTGTCCATGATTATCAGGTGCAGACTGCACAGGCTAACCTTGGACAACACTTCATGCACATGCATTTAGCCCTGTTTTCCAAGCATGAGGCTCAATGATATTTGTTGGACGGGGTTTTTAACTCTTAATACAATGTGGTTGCATTTTAGGTCTAGTGAAGAAGCTATCCAACCACAAGGGTGAGTGCGGTATGACTGATGCCCTATGCCAGTGTGGGGACATCATGCTAACGTCTGCCTATGACCTGGACACCGGCAGAGGATATCTTAATGGTAAGGTGGGAGTTGTTTTTAATGTGTCACCTATTTTCATGATTTTCCTACCCGTGGAGTATTTGTCCTTTTGTTAGTGATATTTAAAGTGGTTGTGCCATTCTCCTATTTTCACTGCTAAAGATCCGTAAACACTGCCCAATACTATTAATGCTATATAAAACTTTAAACAACCAAAAATGCCATACCAGTGTTGTTGTTTTTTTAAATCGGGTCCGGTATTTTGGCCTCATTCCCAATGGAAAAAAGTACATTTTTTCCCCCAAATGGGACCTTTTAAACAATTCCCATTTAAAGGTTTCCAAAAAAAAAAAAATTTTTTTTTTTACATTTCAACATTTTGCTCATCTCCCATCCATATCCAGCCTTATAAGTTCAGCCTTTGTAAAAATAATGCTGACAACACTTCTTTTCTAAATTTGGAGATTTTTTTAGCAAAACAGCAACAACACTAATTTCCCAATTTGAGTCAAAACTCCTCGAATTTTCCCAATTAAAAGGGACCTTGCCGCATTCCCGAATTGGTGAAAAAAAAACACTGCATGCATAGGTTAACTACAAAAGCAAGATCCTTTAACAAGTAACATTGGTGCAAATTTGATAAAATGCAAACATTCTGCAGCTTTTTAGCTTTAAAAAATCGTTTCAAAATGGCATCTTGTTTTGATTTACGGATGATCTTTAGTCAGGATCGGGTTCATTCAGTTTGCATTAATTTGAATAATTTATGCAAGCAAGAAATCTGCAGCTGCTGTCATAAAATTCAACTGTGTTTGCAAACTGATAGCACGCTCTCTTCTTTTTTTCTTGCTGAATTACTAAGAGCATGACGTCCTCGACCATTTTCTCATGAATAAAATTGTGATTATTAATGGAACTGTGTCATGCTTCTTACGCGTTCACTCTATAATGTTTGGATACTGTTGTGTGAAATTCAAATAGAATATATTGTCCCACAAAAGATAACGAGAGCGCCGATGGCGTTAAAAGCATAGGTGCAAGATACAGGGAAGAATGGCATCACGTGGTATAATGTAGTTCGATATCGCCATCCGCGAATTTCTCAAATCAATAATTTCAAACAATTACCGACTCTTTAAATAGATAATCTTTCCATTTACATCAGTGTTTGAAACGCTTTTGAAAAATAATTACCCAAGCCTTTCAAAATTTAAGCACGGACAGATCTGTATCGAACTATTCTTTTCACAAATGAAAATAGACGCTACCCTATTCGTCTGCGTCAAGAATTTTTCGTAAAACTTGTGGTAAGCGTTAGATGCAGACGTGCACAGCAGATTGAGTTCTGAATACAGATTTCTGAATGCAGATTTTTATAGAAACTCCTCACAGCAGTTACTTCCCTTGCTTCGCCCGGTCAGTAACTTCTAGTATAAGGGAGGCCACTGCGTAGGAGATTGAGATTTATAGTGCAGATAGAATGGTTTTACGAACGAAATTTGTTTTAGGTTATAAGAAGATTTTTTGACATAAAACGGTCTTAGAAAAATTCACTAAAAACGGTGTCAGCAATATTCTTGGAAGAAAACGTTAGAAAAACGTTTCCAAAAAAAAAATTGTAAGAATGACCATATATTAAATTAAATAGATATTTCGTCTGATTTTTGATCAGGTAAGGCTTCATAAAGGGCAACCGATCGATGTGGATTTTCTAAATGTGGTATATACCATAAGCATAGGTGCGTAAACGCACCTATGCTAAAAATGAGCATTTTGTATCTCATTAAATCAATTTTACCAGACCGAATGTAGTGTTGAAATTTTGGCTATTGCTATAGAAAACACAGATTTTTTTATTGGTTAACTTTATTTCACTAAGTATTTGTTGATTTTGAGCATTTACAAATCTTTAACATTTTTGCAATATAATCTATATATCATCTTTAGATGATAAAAAATAAACATAAAGATACATAACGGTAACAGTTTTTCTGGTTCTTTTCAGAAGACAAGTTTCCCATGCCAAATTTGGTTTATTTTTCCTGATTTAAATGATAGAAAATTCCTAAATCAGTTTTTGCAGAATCCTTTAAAAAATTTGGATAGGAAATGTAAATCTTCTAGTGCTTTGTTTAACATGCAATTACTTTTTCATGATGTTTTATTAATGACATTTATCGAAATTATTGTAGTTACACCATTTACAATTCTAACATTTATCAACTGACCTTTAAAATTTGTTTTCATGATTTTCTCTAAGTTTAAGGTTGGGAAAAGTCAGAATTTGTATTCTTCTAAATTTAACCCATCACTTTATATGATGGAACATACAGGTCACTACATTTTTGTCTTAAATAGGTGTGTAATATCATATGTTGTTGTCCTGAGCCTTTACATTTACATTTTTAGCTCGGCTGTTTTCTGAGAAAACCTGAGGTATTGTCATAGCCAGCTCGTTGTCAGCCGTCCACCGTCCGCGTCATGCTAAAACCATAAAAAGCATTTTGTTAAGGTTTTGAACATTGGCTCTAAAATCAAAGTGCTTCAACCTACAACTTTGAAACTACATATGTAGCTGCACCTTGATTAGTTTTACATGCCACACCCATTTTTGGGTCACTAGGTCAAAGGTCAAGGTCACTCTGACCTATAATTTTTAGCTCCCCTGGCCAGAGGCCAGTGGGGCTTATGTCATGGTCCTGTGTCTGTCGTGCGTGCGTGTGTCCGTCCATGTGTGCGTTAACTTTTTCTTTAAACATCTTCTTCTCCTAAAGTACTGGTCCAATTCTGATGAAATTTCTCAGGAATGTTCCTTGGGTGAACCTCTGTCAAATTTGTTTAAATTATGCCCCTGGGGTCAAATATGACCCCGCCCCGGGGGTCACAAAATTGAAAATTTGCTTATATAAGGCCTATTTTGTGCAAACTTTTAAAACCTTCTTGTCCATAACCGTAGGGCCTAGGGCTACCAAATTTTGGTATGTAGTGACATGTAATAGTTCTCTACTTAGTTTGTTCAAATTATGCTCCTGGGGTCAAATTTGACCCTGCCCCAGGGGTCACAAAAATGAACATATGCTTAATATATCTGCGGCTTGCGAAATCTCTCCGCATTTTACACTGGTAGATTCTGCCGAAGCATTTTTAAAACGAGCGATATAATTGGGTGTCGTTTCCCAAACTTTCAATTAAATTGGTTTCATAAAATGTGTTTGGTATTTCGTATGCAAATGGCGCCGTTGTGAAGCGAAAATTTAGATTATTGAAATGACAAATATCGAATTAACAAATGACCTCATATAGTTTGATAGGAATAATGAAATGTGTTTGTCAACGAAAAATACTACGATTTAGATACAAGAAACACATATTTTGTTTGGAAATGTGCACAGTGAATTTGTGTCACAGAAACCAGTTTGCAAATTGGGAATTCAGTCTACTCGCGAAGTAAAACAATTTAAAAGAGGATCTTTCGAACATGGAAATAGACAAACATGATTTGATTTATATGATAGTGGATCTGTGTATAATCAGATTCATATGCATATTCTGCTTTATCATGTTTGTAACGCTTTTCAGTTAATTGAAATAGCATTTAACTAAAGATATGAAATGCAAGATATTGAAAGGTCAACAAATTATACATATTAATTTAACTCAGTTTAATACATCGTTAACACAAGAAGAACACTCAAGTGTGTTTATTTATATTTAGTCCATTAACCTTGTTTGTATATAACATTTTATAAAAAAAATGTATTGTTTTGTTTGTTTTCACCAAATTGTTAGTATTATTATTTTATGTTAACATTCTCAAAATTCTTGTTTTATTATAGGCCCTATTTATCAAAAAAAAATTGAATGACATCATTTTATGATTTATAAACAGATTGCAAAAAATATTTGTTCAAAATAAACTTAACAACAAATTATTACATTGAAATTAAGTGATTTTAATATTCAGTAGCAAAAAAGTAAGGAGAATCCAACTTAAAAAAGATGTATCTATTAAAAGTATATTCCACCAATGCTGTGAACAATCCCCTTGTTTATAACATGACTGCCGCTAAGTGTATTACTAGCAACCTATCAGAGAATAGGTCAGATACCTTATTTCAATATATGGAAATCCTAGTATTTTTCAAAAACAAACATTACAGGTAACCAATGTCAGATGGAAAAAGTAAAGGAAAGTTAGGTCAAGCTAATTGTTTGTCATGATATCTCTTTAAACCTCACGCCATATGCAAGTAGTGTTGCCATGATTGCAGCATCTTGATGAATTATAATTCAATTTTTTTGTCTCATAAACATTTACTTTGTTTAACAAACAACCTCTACAAAGTTATCATTCCTGCTGCCTTTCGGCACCTCATGAACCTGAAAAACTCGTAACTTTATGTTTCCTCAGGCAAATATGTTCTTTGTACAATAAACAATTTCTTCACCACGTTAACAATCCTGCTACACTCACTAATGCCTCAAGAATGAAGTTAAGTTCAGGTGATCTACGTCATTAGGTATTTTGCATATGTCATGAACTATATAAGTAACAGAAACTTTGAAACCTACAAACAGTTTTTGGAATTTTTGAAAAAGATTCATGATTGAATGAAGGAACTTTCATTAATCTTGTAGAACATGTGTAGATTTGATCTTCAGCATCTAAAAATATGTGAAATAGAAAGAACGACAATATCTTTTGGAGAGATAAATGTACCTACGTTATAAGCAAAGGACCTGTGTGACAATTCCCGGACTTTTTAGTCTGTTTAATTAACACCGTAGTAACATTTTCCATATATAAAAAATGCTCACCCTTCCAACTTTAAGCGCCCAGTGGGATGAGGGATAGAAAGAAAAAGTCACATGCTTGAGTACATACAGGGCCACCATGGCCCTCTTGTTTTTTATATATTCTGACCAGCTTTCATTTATTCAAAACTGCACCTGCAGCCGAGCTTAGCACTCATTATGTGATGCTCTTGTTTACTTCTTTTGTTTTTAGCTTACTTGATGTTACACAGATATTGTTGTATATATTATGTAAAAGATTGGAGTAAAGCAGATAGTTCTTTGTAACACAATTCAAGAACAATGTATTTTTTACTTTATTTTTATGTATTTTTGTCAAGCATTTTCCACTGGTTATATTTAACTTGCAGAAATTGTATATTTGATTTATAATGTGTACATTTGACCACAGCCTATTTGATAATAAGAACTATGTATATATTTAGTGTTTGACATCTCCAAAGAAGCCGTCTATTTGGCAACTATCGATGACGGGGAGACAGGCAGAATTCTTGACCTTTGTTGCCATGCAACAGAGGAAGGAGTCATCACCATAGTGACAGCAGGGGTAGATCTTCTTGTGTGGAGAAAGGTTGCAAAAAAAAGGTTTAATTAATTTGAATAAGTTAAATTGTTTAATTATATTGGGTTAAATAAAAATTAAGATATTCAAATGATGATAACTACCGGTACATTGTTATTATTTTATTGAAACATTTAACATGATAATAAAGAATGTTTTTTTAAATAGGTGTATTGACGAGTTGTGAATTATCCAAACCAATGGTAATTTATAAAAGTGACCAATATGCATTTGAATCTGTTTGATTCAATATTTCTCTGATTTCTTCACATGAAACAACAAGATGAGCAAATCTACAAAAACTAAAACTTACACTTTAACTCACAGTGATCTTTTGTGATTGTCTTTTGTCGACTGTCAAGATTTATGAACACACCAGAAGCCACATGTATTGCCCAATGTCTTTGGAAACTACCTGGTACTTGTAAAAAGTAAACAATTATAAATTATAATTTATTTTTTGAGGGTACAAATTGTGTTTTGTCAATTATTATTTTACAACTGACTTGGCCATCTTGGTATAAATTACAATTATTTATGATATTTGCCCAGCCACAGTTATTTTACAGCTGAATTGGAGCTCGTGATATGAATTAAAATTATTATGTCCATCTTCGACGAAGATGTGGTATATTGTTTTGCACATGTCAGTCGGTCTGTCTGTCGGTCCGTCCACCAAATGGTTCCGGATGATAACTCAAGAACTTTTAGGCCTAGGATCATAACACTTCATAGGTACATCGATCATGTCCGGCAGATGACCCCTATTTGATTTTTAGGTCAAAGGTCAAGGTCACAGTGACTCGAAACAGTAAAATGGTTTCAGGATGATAACTCAAGAATGCTTATGCCTATTATCATGAAACTTCATAGGTACATTTATCATGACTGGCAGATGACCCGTATTGATTTTCCGGTCACTAGGTCAAAGGTCAAGGTCACAGTGACTCAAAATAGTAAAATTGTTTCCGGATAATAACTCAAGAATGCTCAGGCCTATGATCATGAAACTTCATAAGTACATTGATCATGACTGACAGATGACCCCTATTGATTTTCAGGTCACTAGGTCAAAGGTCAAGATCAAAGGTCAAGGTCACAGTGACTCAAAACAGTTAAATGGTTTTCCGGATGATAACTCAAGAATGCTTAGGCCTAGGATCATGAAATTTCATGGGTACATTGATTATAACTGCCTGATGACCCCAATTGATTTTCAGGTCACAAGGTCAAAAGTCCAGGTCACAGTGACTCGATACATTAAAATGGTTTCTGGATGATAACTCAAGAATGCTTTGGCCTAGGATCATGAAACTTCATAGGTACATTGATCATGACTGCCAGATGACCCCTATTGATTTTCAGGCCACTAGGTCAAAGGTCAAGGTCACAGTGACTTGAAACAGTACCATACTCTAATGTATTCACACAATGGCTGCCATTACAACTGACAACCCATTTGGGGGCATGCCGGTTTTACAAACAGCCCTTGTTTATCTTTTGTCAGTGGTGCAAATGTTGTCAAAGCCAAATTTATTTTACAGCGGGCTTGGCCCTCTCGATAAGAATTACAATAATAACTGAACTGTTTGCAGTGGTACAAATGATGTCCAAGCCAGGGTTATCCCACAACTTACCCAGTTTGCCCAGAACTCAGACCTCGAGTCCGAGACGGAATTCTCCGAGACCGAAGACGATGCCAGTAGCCATTCTGGTTCCCGGCGCACCAGTGTGCAAGGTCAAGGCCAGGGCTGGATGTCCTGGTGTTCATTGGTCTGAGCCAACCATCTTGACGGCATTGACATGGACCTAACATGCTTTTTTTAGGCTCCAGTGTACATGCAATTGCTTGTATCATACGAGGGAACTATCTTTGCCACATTCACATGGGCCTAACATGTATAAGAGACGCTATGCCAACTGCTTTTTGTGTTATCTTTGGCTTATTCAGTTTGTATTGACAATAAATTAAAGATGTTCTTTAGGATTCAATTGCATTCTGATGTTTATTTTTATAAATAAATTTAGTATTAATAGTTTGTATCATATATAAGTGATTTTCTGTAAGAAATATGGTACAACAAAATTCTGTAAAAAAAATATCTAGAAAAGTATCCATATTTGTGCAGTTATTTTGAAATTTTATGGATGTTTAAATGGGCATTAAAACTAGGCCAAGTTCTTGCATAAAAACTGTCAAGTTTTTGAGTAATTGTTAATGTGCATGTGGTAATACCCCTCAGTTAATATCACTGTCAGAGGTCAGAGCCATTAATTTGTGTTTACTGATTTTGCGAGGTGTGATACTAAATTTATCAAGTTCAAAGTGCTGAAAGTTATGGTGCTACCTTTGTTAAACAATTGAAAAAAAGTGGTATGTTGAAAAATTCTTTAAATTGCTCAATTCTTATGCAATCTATTATCAAGGACAAGTCATAACTAATTAAAAAGGGATTTCTAGTGATGGGCAGTAAAGTTATGCTTTTGTTTTGTGTAAAATGATGTTATGATCATCATTTAACTATTTTGTTGTTCTTTCAAACTGTGGTATATCTTTTTTGTTGCTATTGGTATAGGTGAACAACTTTTTCTTGAAATAATGATGTGCAATGTATGACTATCACATGCTTTTGTATTTTGTTAACCATTGACTAAATGTCATTATGGTCATTAGAGCATAATACATGTAATCATTTTATGGTAATTATATTATAGTTTATAGTATTACATGTATATGAATATTGCAAGCATTTTGGTGGTTTAACACCCCTTAATTCATATAAATAAATAAATATTTCAAATAAATTTTGAATGTGTGTCATTTTGCATTCATTTCTCAAAGGTTTGTCAAGGGACTATTCGCCATTGCTTTATTATTGTTTATAATTATTTCCTTTATTTTCATCATCATTATTAATTATTATGTTATTATTAATATAGTCAAAGTGTGAGTTAACACTTAAAAGGTCTTAAATCAGTATGTTGTATGGGTTTGAAGGAAAAGATTGTGACTGTTATGCTTGTTTAGATTTAATGTATGTTGTAAGAAAACAACAATCTCAAAACTTAATTAAATTGTGCAATAGAGTGAAGGTTTTATGTATCTAAATTGACAAAGAATGTTGCATTTGAGATTCTTAACAGATATGCATGTGTGCTTTGGCTATGAAAACAACTCACAAGACTGGAAACAGCCAGTCTTTAAAACTGCAAAAGTAAGCTCCCTTGCTTCACTTGCCATAAATGTTCTTAAGCAGGGGAGAGAACTGGTCACAGAGGTGATGTGAAAAACAAATCAGTGGTCTGGTTTATATTACGTTGTTTGCATCATTGATACATTGTCGTATTATGTGCATTCTTAACCCTTTCCCACTCATAAGCAAAGTGAAAATGGCTATGTGCAAACAGCATAAAATCAAAACGGCCTGCAAGTAACTCGCAGTCTGTTCAGGTTTTATGCTATTTGCTGCTCATCAGTCTTAGGGTTGGAAATAAAGCCTTTAAAACTTACATTTCGTAAGAAAGGTCTATTATTAAATGTTTCTTTCTAAGGGACTGCAAATGCGTTCAAATACGTATTCAAGTGGTTAAGGGTTAAATTGATTATTAACACCAACCATGTCAACAACTTGACACTTATAAATTAACAGAATGCATTAATTTTTAATGAAATGCCGATTTTCTTGAAAAATGCTTATATCTTTACATGGCCCTTAATTTTAATATGAAAAGTTTTTGCAAGCCACAGTGTTTCAGTGCTAAACCCTTTATACTCTTGTTGTATCAGAAGTCGAGAAATACTTACATTGTGTACATAAAACAACGAAGGGTTGTTCACAGGCCAATAAATAACAATTATGCAAAAATCATTTTGCCTCTAACAAATAGAAATAATTTGCCTATGGAAAGTACATACTTTTTACTGTATTGCATATCCGTTTTTCTTTTGAATATTTGTATTGTTTTTTTTTTATATATATTTACTAGTATCGTGTTAATTTATATTAAAACAAAGATAGCAATTCTATTGTATGCAAAACCTAATGTAAGAAAATTATTAGTGGATTTACCATTTACAGACCATATATTAACCCTTTCCGTGCTGGAACCGAATTTTGAAGGCCTTTGCAAACAGTTTGGATCCAGATGAGACGCCACAGAACGTGGCGTCTCATCAGGATCCAAACTGTTTGCTATTCTGATATTATTTTTTCAAAAAAATCAAAGAAAATGCTCTTTTTAGAAATTCAGTAAATAACATTTTTGCAGACGACAAATTTCCCAGCATGCAAAGGGTTAACCCTTTCCTTCTCAGAAGTGAAAATGGCTCTATGCAAACAGCATAAAACCAGAACATCCTGTGAGTAACTCGCAGTCTGTTCAGGTTTTATGCTGTTTGCTGCTCATCATTTTCTAAAGGTTGAAAATGAAGCCTTTAAAACTTGAATCTAGTAAGAAAGGTCTTAAGTTATATTTAACTTTCTAAGGGACTGCAAATGTGTAAAAATATGTATCTAAGTGGTAAAGGGTTAAAGATAATATGTAACAGTGTTTTTATTTTTCAGTTGTTATTTTATATTACTTTATTACTGCTCACTTCATGGAGAGCCTGATATGTGCGTAAATTTGATTCTTGTTAAAACTGTTTACATAACTATGCATATATTATTGCTGTCTGCATTTGATTTCAGGCATTTCATTTAATCAATTCTCATAAAGCTGCAAATAAATTGTAAGATACATTTTTATTTTTGTATTAAATACAGAGCATGTTGAATGTGAATGGAATGGTGATATATTGATTTATTTATGAAGTCAGTTAATACATAAATCGCTAAATTATGAACTTATTTTCTTGTTATTATTTATTACCTCCCTTTTGTGAAGAATACATGAGCTTTTTATGCTAGGTTATTCATATATTTAACTATTGAACATTGAAACTTGTCAAGTAATTTAATGTGAGGCGCTGATACACGAACTGGAAAAATGACAATCGTCACAATAATGATCATATCTTAAAAGAATGAAGAAATGTAAACCTGCAAAATATGTTAAAAGACAAATATTTTCCCTTATGGCCCTATTCCACTACGAAAACAAGCCCACGATTTGCTACGATTTATCACATTTATTCAATCGGGAAGACTCGTGACAGTCTACGATTCAGTAACGACACTGGTACGATTGAGTTACGACGAATCGTGGGGTCCGGTTGAAGTCTTGCGAATAGGGTCACAACTTCACTATGATGTGTAAGAATCTACTGTGACTGTACTACAAACGATGCAGATCGGTCACGACTAAACTAGGACCTAACCGAACACACCCATGATTAGGCGCCAATATCTATTGATATTGATGCACATGTATAATATCCCGAGAATCTTAGCGGGGCTCGCAACTCACTCGGGTTGAACTAGTGAGAGCCTTGATATAAATTGCTCGCAACTCACTCAGGGTGAACTCGTGAGTCTTGACAAAGTCGTAGCTGATTCGTAGACAGATCACGTGATCACCGATTTCACGAGTGAGTCACGAATTACCTACGATTCCATTACGACGCCCAAGAACGCACTACGACACTGTTACGAGTCAACTGCGATTAAATTCAGTCTTGGAGGTCCTGGCCAACTTTTAAACATGTTTAAAATCTGGCTACGATTTTTCGGGAGCTCACGAGTTGCAGGAATCACTTATGACCGGCCCACGACTAGCTATGAATGAGTTAGGACCTTCGCCGATTGAGCTACAAATGTCTCCGACTTCAAAATATTGGAAATCGGGACAAATCGTGATGAATCGGGTCGTAGTGGAATACTCCTATTAATGGGATATATTATCAATCAATATAGATTAAATAAAGTGTTTAAAATGTTGTTCATTGATGCTTTAGAAAACAAAATTTTGCTTACTAACAATGATGATGATTAAGACGACGACGGCTATGATTATGATGATGATGATAATTGAGGTGATGGTGTTTGATCATGACGTGATGATAACGTCTGCTGACCTACTTAATGTTGATACAGTTGCGTTTATTCGCACTATTTGATAAATAGCTCTAATGTAAACTTCCGGTTGAGTCTGCGCTAGCTAAATTAAATTAATTATTTTGGAATAGTTCCTCATTTAGTGCAAAAAGCAAGGATTCTTTTACGAAACTTCTGATTTAATTTATCTTTTGGTAAGTAATTGTTATTTAATTTATGCTTGCGTTGATTCCTAAACCTGCTTTTATGTTTAAAACGGCCGGTAAACATGGACATTTTGGTAATTTTATTCACAGAAGTTATGCAGGTTGTGGCTTTCTTTTGTCTTACACTAAGTTATAGACCACGCGTGCAACACATTGAATGTAAATTTTATAAAAAACCAATCTGGGATATATTGACAATACAGTATGTTGCTCAGTATTTCCTTTAATGAGACTGACACTTCATAATCAACATAATCTGACTTTCATAAGTGAAATGTTTATTTTTTGCACCTTACCTTTAAGCAACTTGTTCACAGACTTTAGCATGTTTTGTAATTAAATGCTTTTTAATTGTAAATGTAAACATCGAAACTAAAAAGTTTAATTATAAAACAGTGAAAGAAAAAAGTGATCCATGCCTGGGCTCGATTAGTTCAAAGACCTATAGAATACACAGATTGGAAACTTCGCGCCTTATCGGGTTATCTCGCGGCGGGGTCACGTGGTCAAGAAACTGATAAGAACACTTAGGATCAGCAGAAGATTCATTCCATGAATCAATCGGAGAAGTCTGAAGATAGCCGATGTATCACGATTGCGATATAATAGCGACGTGTCAAGTAGCAACGGCTACGATTATCAAGCAAAGTTATGCGAAAATGTTAAGGCGCTATAGAAAGGCGGCTGTAACTTGGTCAATAATGATCCGATTTAAAAAAAATAAAGTTTCATAGAAACATAAGTAATTATGCTTTTACAAAATCTCGATTTTATTTACCTAAAATAATAATTTATAATGCCGCGATCGTTGAAGTAATAGCGCTATATAAGAATTTCCAAATCGCGGCGAGAATGCCGTTGAATAATTTATTTAAAAGGCTTTGATAAGAGATAGTTTAGTAGATAGTATAGTTTTCTTTTTATAAATGCACAACACATAGAGGATAGTCTGGAAAGTGAGTTGAAATTTAGGTAAAATAACATAGAAATTGTGGGACCACTTAAAATCTTGGAGGACCAGTAATTTCTGAAAGCTGGTGGTCCTTTGGGTCAGTAGGTAAAACAAGCTAGTGTCAAGGCCTGAGTCCCATATACATGTATAATCAGGGGGTTTTTTTACTAAGAAAGTGACGCCGATATTCGGCGTCTTCCCCTACCAGAATTTTTCCCCTAAAAATACCATTTCCCCTCCAAAAATATAATTTTTCACCAAAATATAATATTTTACCCTCAAAGAAATTTTTTTTTTCTTTTGGGAAGTCGACGCTTATCCAATTTGTACCATGTACAACGATCTCTCTCTCTCTCTCCCGACGAACACTCAAATCTGGGAATCCCAGTGATTCTATATATAGCTCTTAAATTACTTCATGGAAACCGGGCAACTAATCGTATTAATCATGTGACTATTTTACTGGATTCCGGTCTTGCGCGAGAAGGGTGTTTCGTCAATTAATTACCGGAAACCAGTCGAATTTTCATCCGGGTTATGTGAAAGCCAAGATATAAACGTTAAAACAGAAAAAGTCTCACAATTGGCGTTCATACATGAACAAAATAAAACGTTCGGACTCGGAAAATATTAATTGCGTTGACGTATTTTTTAAGAATGAATCATCAAAAACCGTTGAAACCCAGCAGGATTCGGAGGTACATGTAATCAACATCGATTAATACTGTCGGATTATTGTGAAAGTGAAAGTAGACAATCGGCAGCTGCCGCACCTTTCCCTTCCAATACTGTAGCAGATCTAGATCGTCAACCCATTCATCATGAAATTGAAATCACAATATTGACATCGTTCCCCGGCCCAAGTTGAAAACATTTCCCATTATTAGATCTACCCCTGCAACTTTATTTAGGACTTTGACTTTAATATCATACTTGTTCATGTGTTTAAGAACAAAAAGGTCAGAGACATGACTCTTTTTCTAAAAAAAACCCTGAAGTCTGTAGGTCAGTTATAGACATTGAAATGAACAGTTTTTATTTTTTCCCCAAATATGTCTCTTTCGCGCTCGATTTTCCCCTTTTACCCAGCGTCCAGCGTCTTCCCCTTTTTCTAAAAAAAACCCCTGATAATATACATATAGATAATTAAGTTGCTAAAATCATGAAAAGTGGGTCAAATTTGAAATCGTGCATTTTCCAGCTATGTATTTTTATACTAATTTCAGAAAGATATTTTTTTTTTTGCGTGTTCTTGTGCACTGCTATTGGGGGAAACCAGAGTACATAGAGGAAATCCCACCTCTCTGTTATTGATACCACCAACCAATCTTACATACTGCCAGGATGGAGGTTTGAACTTAGGACGTTGAGAGGCGCATGTACAAACAACTGCCGTAACTGGACAGTAAATATTAACCACTTAACTTTGTTTTCAACAAGTATCTATGTAGGCTAGAGAGAGTTCATATTAAACAAGGAATATATTGTAGATACGTCTCACGTTAAGATTCTCACTACTACAAAGTTAAAGCAATCCACGCTGCCACCATCTTGTTTTAAAAACAAAGAGAATATATCTTGCCGAAGATATCCAAATACTGTGTGGTGTTTGATGCAAGCAGAAACAGAACTTTGGTCCCAAGTTTGGTAAGTTCTGACATTTTAATCTAAAGCAGGACTGCACAATTTTGTCAAATATTTATGAATTTATATAAAATGCATGAAAAACTTATTATACATATATTTCAATATAAATTAAAATAAAAGTTAAGAGGAACATGCATGGAAAATTCCGAAATAAGCCAGATATTTAATTCTGAAATAAAAAATGTCTGTACAGTCGAATTCGCCAGCATGTTTATCATGCATGTACGATGTGAATCTAAATTCAGTTTTAAGGATCATTTTAATTTTCTGCAATGGTACATGTATTTACTCATACATCACACAAACACTAACTCCGTTTCTAATAAAAAGAAACGGTTATTGTAGGAAAATATATACGAAATATCTCGTCACAATCGGCTTGGGGCGCTAATTTGTCTTTGCTGCATTTTATGAAATTCATCTTCAATGTATACTTTTTCTTGCCTGTTTTGTGTTATTGTAACATATTTTTATCAATATATTACAACTAAACACATATAAAAGTCATGCAGTCACGCTTTAAGGTTTAAAAAAAAAATCAAATAATGTAAAAGAAAAGTTTCAGTATTGGTTCCTCCCTAACTGTATTAGAATTAAATGATCTGAGTTATGCATATTATAGCTTATTAAAGCTTTTGAAAATAGAAAATGCAATAGAAATTTATATTTTACAAGCATTAGCATCTTTTGATATTAATTTATTTCTCTCAGATTTGGATAATTTGACCTTCAATTGGAGATAATGATATTAAAATCTGTTCTGGAACGGTTCACTAGTTGTCTAATTCTACCGATAACATTCTAATTCTACCGATAACATTATAAACTGTAAGATCACATACTTTCACCCAGATGTGCCTGGATACATAAATTTTTATAAAAATTAATTAGATGCAAGTAATACAGATTTGTTTGCCTCTTAGTACGTCAGACTCATAGGTTGTTTGTTTGTCAGACTCAAAGATTGTTTGATCGTCAGACTCAGAGGTTGTTTGTTTGTCAGACTCAGAGGTTGTTTGTTTGTTAGACTAAGAGATTGTTTGTTTGTCAGACTCAGAGGTTGTTTGATCATCAGTCAGAGGTTGTTTGGTTGTCAGACTCAGAGGTTGTTTGTTTGTTAGACTCAGAGGTTGTTTGTTTGTCAGACTCAGAGGTTGTTTGTTTGTTAAACTCAGAGGTTGTTTGTTTGTCAGACTCAGAGATGGTTGTTTGTCAGTCTCAGAGATTTTTGTTTGTCAGACACAAAAGTTGTTTGTTTGTTAGACTCAGAGGTTGTTTGTTTGTCAGACTCAGAGGTTGTTTGTTTTTCAGACTTAGAGGTTGTTTGTTAATCAGACTCAGAGGTTGTTTGTTTGTTAGACTAGGAGGTTGTTTGTTTGTCAGACTCAGAGGTTGTTCGTTTGTCAGACTCAGAGGTTGTTCGTTTGTCAGACTCAGGTGTTTTTTGTTTGTCAGACTCAGAGGTTGTTTGTTTGTCAGACTCAGATGTTGTTTGTTTGTCAGACTCAGAGGGTGTTTGTTTGACTAAGAGGTTGTTTATTTGTCAGACTCAGATGTTGTTTGTTTGTTAGACTCAGATGTTGTTTGTTTGTCAGACTCATAGGTTGTTTGTTTGTCAGACTCAGAGGTTGTTTGTTTGTCAGACTCAGAGGTTGTTTGTTTGCTAGACTCAGAGGTTGTTTGTTTGTCAGACTCAGAGGTTGTGTGTTTGTTTGACTCAGAGGTTGTTTGTTTGTCAGACTCAGAGGTTGTTTGTTTGTCAGACTCAGAGGTTGTTTGTCCAAGGATATTAATGAGCATTTATTGGATTATTCAACCCTGTACTACTGTTCACCTATGAAATACATAGATATTGTAAAAAAAACATTGTGGGACAGTACATGTAGCTTGTTGGTTGCCTTGGTTGACCCATACAGGAATTTGACACAAATACTGACTTAAACTGATTAAAACCAATTTGTCATTTTTTGTACAGAAATTGTCAATGGAACGTGTAAATGTACAATCCAATATATATTAGTTTATATTACCTCAGCTGTAATACCAGCATTTGTGCCGATGTTTGCAAAGGAAATCATTATATTGTTACAAGCTGTTGTAATTGTGTGTTTCTCTCATTATGATTATGAAGGAATGTTGCCATTAGACTAATTCTAATATGCTGATATATAACAGCTGCTGGTGATCATTTTTGCAATAATTATGTTCATGTTTAATATAATTTCTTTTTATGCCCCCGTTAGGGTGGCATATAGCAATTGAACTGTCCGTCAGTCTGTCAGTCCGTCTGTCCGAAAACTTTAACATTGGCCATAACTTTTGCAATATTGAAGATAGCAACTTGATATTTGGAATGCATGTGTATCTCAAGAAGTTGCACATTTTGAGTGGTGAAAGATCAAGGTCAAGGTCATCCTTCAAGGTCAAAAGTCAAAAAAATACAATCAAAGGGAAGTGATTAGCTTTAAAAGGGAGATAATTTCTAAACCTGCCGAATGATATATTGAAATTTTAATTAAAAAATCTTGAGGTCCGATAACTTTAAAAAAATATCGGACTTCACCAGATTTTACCAGACTTTGTTCATCTTTAACCAAACAATAAAAAAAAACTTTTATAGAGCTTATTTTTATTATAATGACGTTCACAACGTTTAATAATTCTAAATACAATAAAATAAAAACTAAATTTAAAACAGTTCTATGAAAATATTTATTTAGCGCTAAGTCCACTAGCTTTGAAAAGTTGGAAGTTCTGACTTCCAAGCCTTAAATTTTGGACGTCCCAGATAATACAGTTGGAAGTCCAAATTGTATTTCAATGAATATTTTAGTAAACCTACCGAATTTGTTGATCGCTGGATACATTCATGTTCCATCACTATCCATTACTCTATAATCCAGTATATTTGCGATTTCAATGTTCAAAACCAAAATATGACCAGTATTGACGCTGATTTGTTTAATGTTTGGATGGGATAATTCCCATTGAACATGCGTATATCAAGTAACGCAATGTGCGAGCATCTAGCGATGTTCATATTTGGTTATCATAACGACCAATTAATGAGTGACTTTAATTTAATTCATTATTCGTAAATTTACGTATTTTGTCTAAGTTTCAATGTGTCAATATTTTCTCATTTTGTGCATTAATTGCGATGTATTTTTTCATTGTATAATACTAAATGTACAGAGTTGCATGTCAATATTTACCGTAGTTACGGCACATGGTCTGTTTTGACTTAAATAATATCACGTGGCTGTAGAAAAATAGTGTAATTCAGTTCTATAAATGGACATGATGAAATTGTACTGAAATTAAATTGTTACCGCATTCATTTTGTAAAGGATATAATATTGTTTTCACAACTTACAGGCCATAAGTAATTAATTGCTCACCCTTTGCATTTAACTTCTCATAAGGAACAATTGTTTAAGCAATTGATTACGGTAAATAGGTGTGATGATGATACCCGACACTGTCTTTCATGGTCTGTTTAGTAACTGTTGCATATTTCGAAAATTTTAAAACTGTGATTCCTTGTCAATCAATCTGCGATAAACGCTAACTTCAAGACTGACATCAACCAAAAATAATGATCGCCAGTTAACCCTGCTGAGCCGCTTGATCAATACAAACCAGGTGCAATATTTGACTGGTTCTAAGAATCGCGCTTGTAGTTTGTTACGTCACCAGCAAAAATAGCAAGTTTGACTGGTAAAATCCGTTTTATTTAATAGTTGAAGTATTGATCGAAGTAAAATAAAGATAAACCAATCCGTTCTTTTTAAACATATTTCATTTTTAACTAAAACACATTTTACTTAGTTCTTTTTGTCGGACACGAGGTCTGACAGATTCCGGAATTATATCGGACCTCAGCAAATTTTATCGGAAATGTCCGAGGTCCGACGTCTTTCGCATGGGTTGGCTACAGAATCACTTCAAACCTACAATGACCCTTTTTCCCCTTCTCCTGCCATTCCAGTTATTTTTATGGCTTAAATGTAGAAAAATGCACCCCTATTACCATGCTTAAAGGTATACATTTTTCTTCTGTAATGACTTTATTTAAAATTCCCCTCTCAATTTAATCTTTATTGTGAAAAAGGAGTACATTTGGACCCGATTTGACAATGTTCAAGACACTTGTATTATGTTCCCTTATAATAATAAATCGTGATGTTATAAATTTTCTATAACAAAGTAAAACATAAACATATAACAATACTTTTCAACAAAAATATAATTTCCCTTTTTATCAGGTCATTAGTATTGTCCTATTGTTCTACTCTGAACTCAGTTTCAACTCAGTTGATCCCCTCTTGGACCATTTCATGGCTAACTAGTTATAGAATTGCTAAGCTCATTATGGAAAAAATCTTATCAGATTTTCAGATAGTCAAACAATGGATATAATGCCCAATCTTTATCTTAACATTTGTACATGTAAGCACATTCAATATACCTTTTGTTCTTGTACTATACTTAGCTTGTCCTCACTTACAGTGTTTTCAGTCTCTGAATGCATTGACAGTGCTCAAAAGGAAGAATGTTTAATCTGATACCAGATATACCAGTAAATGAGTATTCTCATAGCGATTGTCTACCATCAAATAACCATGGCTTTGCCTTGACAAGGGTAATGGCAGTTAGCAGGATTAGACCTGTCACTGAGGAATGTCAAGGGACAGAATCGTATTGCAAAACTACCATTATTTCTATCATCTTTATCAAGTTAGTTGATTGGAGAAAGTTGCTTAAGTAAGAAATCCTTAGAATAGATGGGCCTAATTTATACAAGAATGTTAAAGTCCTCAAAAGCAGGCTAGGTTTCTGAAAAGCTTTCACTGCAAATAACTTGTTTAGATAGTGTAAATTGTTCACGGAGTCTGATATTCTGTTTGATATATGCTTGTAAGAGAAGCTGCAGATTCTATATCAATACATATACCTCTCTAAGCGAATTAAATAACAAACTCAGATTATGACCTTATTTCTGAAATGCATTGAAAAGGACACAAATAATTATGCCTCTAATAGGGTTAAAGGCAGAAATAGAAGCTGCTAAAGAGCTTGATGGACACCCTTATTATTCAAGTAACTAGTTCTTGTGTAAAGCTGATTATTAACTGTTTGAAAAGTGAAAATTATCGAAAATTTTCACTAAAATAATGTTTTTTCATGTCAAGACATCATTATTTTAACGTAATTTTTCCAGTTTATGTACAAAAATAATCATTTGTAAGCATTAAATAAAAAGAAAATTAGTTGCATTTGGTGGAATATTGATTTAAATTCATGAGGAATTATAGAAAATATATTATTTTATGGTCCCAATATCTTTTATGTACTTTATTTTACACTTACAAAGCGTGGTTGGTTGAAAATATTAAAGATAATGGTACTATTGCGTTTGTATCTAAATTGATTACTTTGTTATTCATTTGGCTCCAAAAAGCTGAATTTCGCAGAATTTATGGAGTAGATAACAATGTTACAAAAATTATGACCATGTTTTGCCAACACATTCTCAATGGACATGTGAGACTGCATTCCCATTACCAGGGCTTTACAAAGCCTCTTCACAGTACATTCAATTCTCAGCTTTCTCTGATGTTGTTCCCGTTAATGCAAATTGCCAGCCTGTGTTTGCGTCATAGCTGGAGACCTTTCCATATTGGGAGACATTGAGAAGAATAGATTGTTAGAAAGGCTGTTTGAGTCGCTTGCTGCAAGTGGAGGAGTGCTGCTGGTTTATTGTCGCTGCAAAATAATATATATCAGTTTTTGAATGAATACATGTATGTTGTGCGCTGGATTGTAATTGCATTAAACATTTGTAAGTGGATTTTCATTTGCGTTCCTTAAAGATGTGACAATTATTCTTACATATTTGCTTAAAAGTGTGTTATGATAAATAAAATTATTTTGATTTTGACAATTTGTTGCAAAATAATAAACAGAAAAATTTGTTTACTTGTTTACAACAATCTTATTCAAGAATCTTATATAAGTTACAGGTGTACCTTTTTTTTTGCCACTTATAAAAAAATAGCAGCCATTATGCAACCATTCTAAAATCATAGTGTTCAATGCAATACACTATGAGCATATGGCTATGATATTTATCAGTAAAAATGAAAAATAATCAGACCACATTTGCTCTTATGATCATGGGTATCTTGAATTTTAATAAAGATTAAATAAAATGTATATACACATATACACTAGTGCATAGTGGTACTAAATACTATGGCTTTGAAATAAGACTTAGGTGTAAGAATGTTCATTTTATAACCCCTCATCAATTTATTGACTAAACAACACATGCATGTTTGCATATGTTTGCCGTAATTGCAACCAGTGTCAGTGCTCATGAAAATCCAGAATGTTATTAATGACAATCAACTGATTTATAATCATCTATTTTTTCTGCCAAAGATCTATACACGTTAAGCCTTGTTCTGAAAATCGGCGTGTCATGTGATATCTAAAAATAGCAACAGCGGTAGTATTGTGAAACTGGTCTATTATACCTTCCTTTCTTTCATATTTCCATATATTTTATTCTCTACAGAATAACTCCAACACTATACAGTATAACTAATTGATCCTTGAAATATAAATAGATGACACAGGTGCCGTGTTTTACAAATATCATTCAACTCTCTAAAACAAATGTTGTCATACAAGCAAACACATGGCGGGGATTTGGCACTACTGTGACAACTGACATTAGCTATTGTTCTTATTCATGCCGAGCCTGATGTAATACAAGAGGATAGGGCAGTTACCTGTTTTTCTATGCTTAACTCTACGTCATAATTTTTAAAGAAATCATAAAACATTTAATGTAATATGTGTGACTCTACATTTTCGGCAGGTCGGAATTCTGTTGTGCAACATTTGATGTGATAATAATGACGTCAAAAGCACTTCACCATAATATTAGTGAAATATGTTTTTAACTGCTTTTGTTGCTTTTTGTGTAAAATATTCTGCATTTTTCTATCCGCTTGTTGGCTTTGTTAAATATAATTCATTTCTTCTGAAAATGATCTTCTGCATGACTAATGTCTTGTACATGTACCTTCAATCCTTTACTGATAAAAATGCCTACTAACCTGATACAAAAATTATATCATGTACCTTTGTATAGAGACAGTTTCAACAAAGGGGAATGATAAATTGTGTGTTAACTGAGCTCTGTAATATCTGTAAGATTACTTTATATTTTTGCACAATAACATTGCATATCTAAACATTATGACATTTAAGAAGCTGCTGTCCTTCATTTAAAAAACATCTGAAATGCAAGAAGACACAGTCTTTAATAAGTTAATAATTTCCCTCTCATGTGAAAAAATCATACAACCAGAACAGCCTGCAAGTAACTTGCAGCCTGTTCAAGTTTTATGCCGTTTAATTGCTGCTCATCAATATCTAAGGGTTGCAAATGAAGCCTGTAAAATTTGAATCTAGTAAGAAAGGTCTGAAATTAAATCGAACTTTTAAGGGAGTACAAATGCGTCAAATTATGTATTTAAGTGGTAATGGGTTTATCCTTATACATATCTCCACTAATATCAACTCTACAATTACTTTTTTAAAAGGCCAACACTTGAATGACATTGTTGAACAATTGGTAATTAAAAACAGTAAACAATAGGTGGTATACACAACTTGGGAAAGACCCATCTATTTCCAATAATTCTACATGTATAATCCTTAGGAGAAAACAATGCTGCCCCATTCATCCACTTAAATTATAGTTTTATTTAAACAATAATGGTTTAATGCATATAATACACATGTATGTGATTAGGTGATTGAAAAAGGACTTTAAATGTTTCATATTTGTTTTTACCAAAAGTTTTTTCCCTAAATTTAATCAGGTTTTTAGAAATCTATAATCACTCATTTTATATCAAACCAAAAAAGAAGTCATTTCTTAAAGTGATATTATGGGCATTTTGCACTGTTGAATTGAGCTGAAAAGAATTAACATGTCAAAAGAGTAAGTTAAAATGTGGTTACTGACCAATTATCTGCAACTCATCTTGCTACCAGTTATTTATAAAAATATATTTTATATTCAATATTCTTACGTGACCCACCCAGTCCTCTAAGCCGAAATGATCCGTAAAACAAAATTGTGTCTTTGTGTCGTATGAACGAATCTGCACTAAAACTAAATTTAGGTTCACAAGTTAATGCATGATCAGTCAAAGTCAAACGAAAGTACGGTTGATATTCAAATGCATTATTTTTCTCTTTCCGGGTTATTGTTTTAGTATGTTGATGCTGCATTAACAAATATAAGTGTACATGAAGTGAAAACACAAAAAATAAACAACGGTTGCGATAGACACCTATAAACTGTTAGATGCCCATAATATCACTTTAAATCTGTTTGGAATTATTTTATGTCTGTAAATTCTCGTTCATAGGAAGGTAACTTTAATGAAAATATGCATAATTTATTGACACATGTTTATATTGGTGAGACCTCAAGCTTGTGGTTTCTTATCTTGTGCATATAAACTGAGATATAAGGGAACAGGATTTGTAGCTCAGTTTAGGTTAATAGTGATTACTTTAAAGGGATCTTTTCACGCTTTGGTAAATTGACAAAATTGAAAAAAGTTGTTTCAGGTTCGCAAATTTTCATTTTAGTTGTGATATTTGTGAGGAAACAGTAATACTGAACATTTACCATGGTCTAATATAGCCATTATATGCATCTTTTGACGATTTTAACACCTAAAAATTATAAAGCGTTGCAACGCAAAACGATTGAATAATTTGGAGAGTTCTGTTTTTGTTGTTAAGTTTTGTGAAACTACGAAGATTGCTTATATAATGTATAAAATACGTCTATCAAGTGTACTCGGCGGAATAGCTCAGTAGGCTAAAGCGTTTTTACTTCAGGACTCTGGCAGGACTCCAGGGGTCACTGGTTCGAAACCTGGTCCGGGCAATGTCCTTTTTCTTTTTTAAATTTTATTCTTGATTTTTTACTGGAGCTTTTACGATCCAATGTTTACATTTATCGATATAAAGCATTTAATGAATAAGTTAAAAAATGCCAAAATCTGTGAAAAGGCACCTTTAAAATAATGCTGTAAATTTCAGTGTGTGGTTTTAGATTTAGTTCAAAATTTGTATTCTCTGATGACCTTACATGTATACAGGTTTTTGAAAATGTGTGTTGCAACTTAATATGGCTCCTTTTGAACTTGCTTACTTTCAAAATGTTGTGATCTCAGAATTTGTTTTTGAAATTTATGTTCAGATTATTGGTAGACACTGGAAATTTAACTTGAGGTGAGCAATAACCAAACTCTTTAGAATAATATAAAACTTTGAAAGAGAAATTTAATATATAAATTGGATGTTAATCTTATAAGCAATTTAAAGGTGTTGAAATATATAATATAACATTAGAAAAAAATAAAATTGTAACGGAAACAAATAATTAATCAGACATTGTTCTGATAAGTAATTAAGTGTTAAATATATATTATTTTGATGTCAACTTTTTATTTGCTCCTTTATGTTAAACAGACCTTTTTAGCTTTAAGATTACCAATTACGAATGCAAACGTTCATATCAGATATTTTATTGCACTATTTTTTATGAACACATATATGTTTGCATTAACTTCTTTGCAGAAGTACATGCATTAGAATATATTTCATATTAATGATATTATTAATTTAGGAAAAAAACTGTTGTTTATTCTTCATGAAAGCCATAAACCATGAACCAATATTTCATTCCTCTAACCATAATTATAAAAAACTTGAAGAAACATGTTAGTGAGTACCTGATACATTCAATTTAGTGAGAATAATAATTATGCAAACTCTATTAAGCAAGGACAATATTTTTTATACCATGTGCAACAAAATTAGTACAGGGGTGAGGGGTGAACAGATCATTCACCACAGACCTCTGTTCATCTCTCTTCCTGTCTGTCTTGTACAATTAAATTGCCTTAAATTAAATTTAATTGAATTTAGCATGTATTTTAATTTAAAGTTTTTATCAAAATTAAATTCAATCTATTGAGCAAAGATATGAAGTGAAATTATACGCTTAAAAATCAATAAACTGTTGAACACTTGAAAGCAATATTCATGCACATGCTATCTTACAAATACATTTTAAAGTGCCCATTAGGCCATTTTTAAGTATTCAAGTATGCAGAAGTGCATGCACATGCCAAATACATTTCTTTAGGGTTTTACATGTAAATTCACAGACTCATGTATTTTCAATTTCATGTAGATATTCAGGGAAACTCACTTCCATTAACTCTTGCAATGTATAATTAATTTTCATGAATAATCCTCATAATAATATGGTTTATTCTAACTATCAGCATTAAATTGTTCTAGCAGTTGGTTTATAAGAGCATCAAATGTTAAATGGATGGTTTTCTAGGAACCGTATTTAGCTTTATTATGCTCCCCCAAAAAAATTTGGGGGGAGCATATAGTCGCCGCTTCGTCCGTCCTTGAGTCCGTCCGTCCGTGCACAATTTTTGTCCGGGCTATTTCTCAGTAATTAATGACCGGAATTCAAAGAAACTTTATGGGAAGCTTCACTACCAAGAGGAGATGTGCATATTATCAGCCGGTTCTGGTCGGATGATTTTTCACAGAGTTATGGCCCTTTGAAATTTTCTATTAACTACATACATATAGTGCAATTCTTGTCCGGGCTATTTCTCAGCAACTAATGACCGGAATTCAATGAAACTTTATGGGAAGCTTCACTACCAAGAGGAGATGTTTATATTATCAGCGGGTTCTGGTCGGATGATTTTTCACAGAGTTATGGCCCTTTGAAATTTTCTAAAAAAAAATTCTTGTCCCCCCAACTACTGTGCCCTCAAGACGTTTCCTTTTATCTGAATATATAGTGCAATATTGTGACAAAAAAACAACTTTGGGGAGCATCACGTCTCAGACAGTTTCTTGTTATGTATATTCTTATAAAGTAATTATGTTGGAGCGAGATACATTATACAGCTTTCCTCAATTTCAATCTTCACGTATGATCACATATCGGGACCAAAACACCAACTTTGGGGAAAGGGCCACAGCCTTTTTTTTCGTGGAAAAAAGACACAATTTTCTGGCTTTGGCAAATATAAAATACTGAGGTAGATGGGAAATTTTAAGAGAAAAATGCATGATTTTAAAGAAATTTCTGTAGGGGAAAGGGCCTTTTTGGTAAAAAGGAGAAGAAAAAGAGGCCCCTTTATTGAGAAGTAGGTTTTTTATGTCCCCCACTATAATAGTGGGGGACATATTGTTTTTGCCCTGTCTGTTGGTCCGTTGGTCTGTTGGTCTGTTTGCGCCAACTTTAACATTTTGCAATAACTTTTGCTATATTGAAGATAGCAACTTCATATTTGGCATGCATGTGTATCTCATGAAGCTGCACATTTTGAGTGGTGAAAGGTCAAGGTCAAGGTCATCCTTCAAGGTCAGAGGTCAAATATATGTGGCCAAAATTGCTCATTTTATGAATACTTTTGCAATATTGAAGATAGCAACTTGATATTTGGCATGCATGTGTATCTCATGGAGCTGCACAATGTGAGTGGTGAAAGGTCAAGGTCAAGGTCATCCTTAAAGGTCAGAGGTCAAATATATGTGGCCCAAATCGCTTATTTTATAAATACTTTTGCAATATTGAAGATAGCAACTTGATATTTGGCATGCATGTGCATCTCATGGAGCTGCACATTTTGAGTGGTGAAAGGTCAAGGTCAAGGTCATCCTTCACAAGGTCAAGGTCATCCTTCAAGGTCAAACATCATATAGGGGGACATTGTGTTTCACAAACACATCTTGTTTGGCCCTGCATATGAACAATCTTAGTACCATATATTCCCTTTGTACCTGCTGGAGCACAATACAAATTAAGGTCACACAATGACACAAAATTCTACATCCCTAGCTGACGAACAAAATAAGCTGACTGAGCTCTTGCCGTCGTTGGTCCAAAATGGTGGAATAATCTACCCGAGTATCTTAAGGCGTGTCAATCTGAAGCCAGTTTTAGATCAAGGCTGAAAACACATGTCTTTGTACAATTTTACAATCTGCTTGTAGGATTAGTATGAAGTTTGCATTTTTACTTACTTAAATAGTAAATTCTGATTGTTTTAACATTTTTGAACATATATGTTTATTGTTAACAAGTTTTGATCTTAATGCCAAATATGTAATGGTGAAAGGCAATAGAATATGTACATAATGTTTGCGCTATATAAATGCTATGTATTTGTATTATAAGTATTCCTGAGGAGGCCTTACATTTTCCCAATAGGGGGCATTTACTAGGTGAACACATAATTGCATCCTATTCAATAAACGCTGTAACTCCATTACTCCAATGTAAAGCTGAAGATGAGGTCAAAGCCACATCACTGCGTTATAAACGGAACGGCGTTTTAAGCTTTTTTTTTCCATTTTGTTTTGTCATCCTCCAATACATTCATTGTGTATTGTACCTAATGTAATTATACTGCTTTTCTAGTGTGTATATATATATCAGGCAATCCCATGTAATCACAAACTCGATTAAAAAATAATTCTGGCCATTTTTGACTATAAATGTGTTTAAGAATTCCATAAACACAAACATATACCATTTTGTTTAGAACTTTAAATCTACAATGTACAGTGTATTATGGGACAGAGGTTAAAAGCTCAAAACAAATAGCGAAATGTGTGCTTCTCAGGTAATTATATTGAAGCTTATTGAATTTAAATGTATATCGAATGCAACATGTACACTTTATTTTTTGAAAACTGGGCAAAATGAAAGTGAATTTCTGTGAACAATAAGCCTGTGTTTGTATGTATCTTAATTGGCTGGATTACTTATTTTACATGTTTTTCCCTTTGCATGTTACGTTTTCAATTGCATTTTATCGGACAATTAAAAAATATATATTGTCTACAAATAACCATGAAATGAAACACCCCTCGATAAAATTGCAAAATTTTCAATGATTCAAAAGATTCAATAGCACATAGATAGTATAACTATTAGAACGTGAAACATGGATAAACACATGCTTATTTTCACATCTTTGCTTTAATCAAACAATAGATAATCACACTTCAACTGTCAAGTAATCGAGGGTCTCTAATAGATTATAATGGAGCAATTATGGGCGGCAACATATATTTTTATTTCAAGAAAAGGCTCAAGAAAAAAATAGAAGGTTGGAGAAAAACAAAAGCCAAGACCGACCCCTGTTTTATTAGCTCACCTGAGCACAACGTGCTCATGGTGAGCTTTTGTGATCGCCTTTTGTCCGCTGTGCGTCATGTGTCGTGCGTCGTCAACATTTTGCCTTGTGAACACTCTAGAGGCCACATTTATTGTCTGATTTTCATGAAACTTGTTCAGAACATTTGTCCCATTGATACCTCGACTGAGTTCGAAACTGGGTCATGCTGGGTCCAAAACTAGGTCACTAGGTCAAAAAAAAGTAAAACCTTGTGAACACTGTAGAAGTCACATTTGATGCCCAATCTTCATGTAACTTTGTCAAAATGTTTGTCTTAATGATATGTTGGTTGAGTTCAAAAATGGTTCTGGTCCGTTGAAAAACATGGCCGCCAGGGGGTGGGGTAGTATTCCTTAAATGGCTATAGAGAAACCTTGTGAACACTCTAGAAGTCACAATTTTTGCCCAATCATCATGAAACTTGGTCAAAACATTGGTTTCATTAATATCTCGGACGAGTTCGAAAATGGTTCAGATTGGTGAAAAAACATGGCCGCCAGGGGGCGGGGCAGTTTTCCTTATATGGCTATAGTAAAACCTTGTTAACTCTCTAGAGGCCACATTTATTGTCCAATCTTCATGAAATTTGGTCAAAGATTGGTCTGTATGATATCTTGGATGAGTTCGAAAACTGTTACGTTTGCTTGAAAAACATGGCTGCCAAGGGGCGGGGCATTTTTCCTTATATGGCTATATATGGCTATAGTAAAATCTTGTGAACACTCTAGAGGCCACATTTATTGTCCAATCTTCATGAAATTTGGTCAGAAGATTGGTCTCAATGATATCTTGGATGAGTTTGAAAATGGTTATGTTTGCTTGAAAAACATGGATGCCAAGGGGCGGGGCATTTTTCCTTATATGGCTATAGTAAAATCTTGTAAACACTCTAGAGGCCAAATTTATTGTCCGATCTTCATGAAACTTGGTCAGAAGATTCTTCCCAATAATATCTTGGACGAGTTCAAAAATGATGCCGGTTGGTTAAAAAAACATGGCCACCATGGGGCAGGGCATTTTTCCTTATATGGCTATTGTAAAACCTTGTTAACACTCTAGAGGCCACATTTATTTTCTGATCTTTATGAAACTTGGTCAGAAGATTTGTCCTAATGATATCTTGGATGAGTTACAAAAATGGTTTCGGTTGCTTAAAAAACATGGCCACCAGGGGGCGGGGCATTTTTCCTAATATGGCTATTATCATGCTTTAGTAAAACCTTGTTAACACTCTAGAGGCCACATTTATTGTCCGATCATCATGAAACGTGGTCAGATGATTTGTCCCAATGATATCTTGGATGAGTTCGAAAATGGTTCCGGTTGGTAGAAAAACATGGCCGCCAAGAGGGTGGCATTTTTCCTTATATAGCTATAGTTAAATCTTGTTAACACCCTAGAAGCCATATTTATTGTACGATCATCATGAAACTTTTTCAGAAAATATGTCCCAATGATATTTTGGACAAGTTCGAAAATGGTTCCAGTTGCTTGAAAAACATGGCCACCAGTGGGCGGGGCATTTTTCCTTATATGGACTTATGAATCTTCATGAAACTTTGTCAGTATATCAGGGATCATATTTTCCCGCAATATCAATTGGTCCGGATATAAATGGGGAAAAGTATCCGAAAATGTGTATCCGAAATCATGACAAATTACGTTAAAATATATACCATTGATTTTGCCACTCATGAAGGTGGTATAATACATGTACAAGTAAAATTTCCTTAGGCATTTTTTTTAAACGGAACGAGTTTTCTCAACTGGTTTTATCATTTGGTATTTCATTGTTGTTTCGTGTGCTGTTTTATCAGACTTTTTTCATCATTGTCAATATTATTAATCTGTGTAAGTCTATACCAATGTTTTAAATTGTTGTCGACTCGATAATATCTTACAAACATGCACTGAACCAAACAAATGTCTGTGCGTAGGTTGGCTACTGACAACAACAAACCAAATAATTAAGAAATAATTTGTTGTCAAATAACCCACGTCCGATCGTTTAGATGCGTAGGGATTTAATCACGAAGCATTTGAAACCACGCAACTTATTTTCCGGTCGTGAGTTATTCAACAACAAAGTATTAAGTACACAAATTATTTCGATTCTAACACGGTTTTACTAAAGATTTATTCAATTTATATTATTTTTCTTGTGTATTATTTTATGTGAAGTTCCGCCCATAAAAATAACTTTCGGCTGTTCTGTCGATCAGATCCGCGACTTTCATTCATAATTATATTACCGGATTATTACGCTGGTGGAAATGTATCGGCATGTTTTGTTTAGTTACAGCGCGTGCATTCAGACGCGTCTTTTCGGATGCGTCTTGAATCCGCTGTTCACAAGTTTTTTATTCTTGGTCTGACGTGCAATAAACTGGTCCTGACCGGTTTAGAGGCTGCAGCGAATGGTTTATCACACCTAATTGAGATAAGAATGTCATTAGGGTGGGTTAGCATGTACACTGTGTAATCGATTTCATGACATGGGAATTTTAATAGCAAACAGAATCGGACCGACTGTTTGGGATTTTCAATCGGTCTTTTATGACCCCAATCGGTCTAGGACCGACATAACCGAAAAAATATGATCCCTGAGTATATTTGTTTAAATGATATCTTGGATGTGTATGAAAATGGTTCTGGTCTGTTGAAAAAACGTGGCTGCCAGGGTGTTCACTAGTCATGAAAGTTGGTAAGAACATTTTGTTCTAATGACATCTTGGGCTGCACAGAACATTTCAGTTCCTTTGAATCTCATGTGAGCGACTTTGGGCCTTTCAGGCCGTCTTGTTTTTTATTGGGGGGATTGCTAAAATTTATGTTGGAGCAAAAATTAGGGAATATACGGTACATTTAGTTTGTATTTCCCCAATATTAAGATATGAAAGTCCATCTGGCTGTCCATTCAAGGTAAACCTATATCGACATATTTTGTATAATATCGATAATTCTTCTTGCAAACAATTGATGATACTTTCCATTGGATTTATGATGTCTTTGAATATCATCAACACAAAGCGTCACTTTACCTCATTTTGCAGGGCTCGAAATTAACACTCGCACACCTTGTATGTACATGTAGACTGGTATATACAGATACGCGGATGGTATTGATACAAAGGAAGTGAAACAGTCGACTATTCACACATGTTCATTGAAGCGAAAAATAACTTGTCACTTAATTCACACAGACGTAAATAACACAAAATATACATAATACACAAGATAAAGCAAAGTTAACCATTTAGTTAGAAAAGACGGATTTTAAATCCTTCTACGAAAACAGTGAATTAGTGGGAAAAATAACTTAAAATAATACTAAAACTTGTTGTAGATGAAGACGGTCAATCAACCTGATGTGGGCCCTTATGGTCCGAGGAAGTGATATCTTTGTATGGTTGCAGAAATAAAATGTGTATATATGTTAAGTACTTTTATTTGGTTTAAATAGTACTAAACTAATGTTTTTTATGTTTCCATCAAAATTTGCGAGAATGTTTTTGATTTTGCAAGTTGGTATTAAAGCTGCTCGCAATTTTTTGCAAGTAGAAAAAAAAGTTAAATTCGAGCCCTGTTTTGACTTTGATGTTAACCTAATTTCGGACCAAGACTAACTCTTTCAGTGCTCAGGAACCGAATTTTGAAGGCCTTTGCAAACAGTTTGGATCCAGATGAGACTCCACAGAATGTGGCATCTCATTATGATCGAAACTGTTTGCTATTCTGATATGGTCTTTGAAAAAAAATGAAGAAAATGATGATTTTAGAAATTCAGCAGTCACCAATTTAGCAGACGACAAATATCCCAGCATGCAAAAGGCTAAGGTCAATGACTCAAAAGGCTTCTGTCAGGGGTATCAGCATTGAATTTTGATTGAATCCAACATCATGTTCTTTTTGTTACAGAAGATGGCACCTGTGTAACTGAAGGAAGGTTTCCGCCATGGGCTGATGCTGATTCCTGGCACCCATGGAGACTGAAGTGACCTTGACCCCTGTGACCTTGCCAGAGGGGTCAGCCACTTCCAGTAGTATGTATCAAGTGTGCAAGTTATTTGTTTCCTTGTTACTCTGATGCAAAAAATAAAGATAATTCTTTCTACTAACTATGTTAATCTAACAGTTCAACTTACACAAGTACTTATGTCAATCCCTGTATCACGATATTGAATGCCAACTGGAACATATATGTATACGCTATATGGAGATAATTATGCGCCAATCCCAGTTTGTCGATGTCTACTTGAATAACCATGTTGTTTGGCATAGTCAGTTAGTCTGTCACGCTGCACAAGTAAACTTTTTGTCCTTAAGTAGTCTTATCGTTTTTCTGCGTATAAACATGAAAATACATGTATTAAGTTTTACATATTGTTTAAACCATGTAGAAGGGCAAGAGATTATTTTCCTGTATATCATGATATTCTTGGAAGAGTTTTGTGCACTTGAACATTTGGATACTTACATCATTGTCATGTACTTTGTGTCACAAACGAGTCTGTCAGTTTTAACCCTTTGCATGCTGGGAAATTTGTCGTCTGCTAAAATGTCTTCTGCTGAATTTCTAAAATTAGCATTTTCTTCGATTTTTTTTCAAAGAATACTATCAGAATAGCAAACAGTTTGGATCCTGATGAGACGCCATGTTTTGTGGTGTCTCATCTGGATCCAAACTGTTTGCAAAGGCCTTCAAAATTCGGTTCCAGCACTCAAAGGGTTAAGCATGAAACTTTTTTTGTTATACAAGCCCACGATCTCTGCACTGTTCAATTACGAACAGGGTTTGCTTTAAGTTTGCTTACATATGCAGGCCTGTAACTTTTGTTGGTCTCATTGTAATTATATAAGAATTTGCATTTTGCTTTTGATTGTTTGAACTGCTATTTTGATTATTTATAGTTCAATAGGAGCCCTTTTATTAGTGTTATGTTTTGTAGTGCAAAAGCCTACATGTACATAATTATTTGAAAAGATGATACAGCAAATTAGCCCTAAAATGTTTGGAATGAATAGGACTCAAAACTGCAGTCTAAAGTTACAATGTGGCAAAAATAAATTGATTGCAACAACCTATTGTATCACAATAAACACTTCAAAACATTTTCACCATACAAAAAACGATGTAAAGAAATGTGTGTCATTAGTATGCTGAATTTTTTACAGAATTCTCTAAAACAGAGCTTGGTAGATGAGAAGGTAGAAAATCATGTTTGATGAATGTAACTGTTGCTAATAATCCAAAATATGCTTAAATCAGCCAATAATTGTTATTATGCATACATATTACCATAATGATATCCACCGGGAAACCAAGATTTGAAAGTTATGAATAGTCAAACTGCTGACCTAATGGTTTTTTTGGATGTTGTGCCACTCCTTGTGGTTCTGATGAGACCTTCCAAAAACAAAGGCTGGCAGTTGTGTATGAAATCTTAAAGACCTATCATTATGTGCTATCAATAATGAATATTTGAGGAAACTCTTACTGATAAAGAATTTGTTTAACTTTCGGTAAACACATTCTTTTTATCGTCATTTTACAGCATTTAAAATCTTTCATTGGGAGTATTTAAATGGATTACAGGAATACTAAATTATAATATTTTCATAGGATTATGTTTCATGTTAAATTCCCATTGTTATCCCAAACTCATTCATTCCAGTCTTCCTCTCAATTATGCTTTATGAAATGGCTTTCTAACATTATGGTAGGAAAGCATTTTTCTGAAGTCTCCAATACAAAGCTTGGTAGAAGAGCCAAGAACAGTAAAACCAGGTTTGATGAATTTAACCCATTTATGTCTAGCGTCCTGAAAAAAGGACATTGCAAACAGCGTAGACCCAGATGAGATGCCGCATAATGCGGCGTCTCATCTGGGTCTGCGCTGTTTGCTTAAAGAAATTTCTTAATGAAATATTCTAAATATAGAAATAAACATGCTTGACATCCCTAATTTTGGAAATAAATTGATCCAATTTTGATGGATGGGAGAGTTTACTAGGCATGAATGGGTTAACTATTGCTAATAATCAAAATTATGCTAAAATCAGCCAATAATTGTTATTATGCATAGATATTACCATAACAAATACCCCGGGACACTGATACTTGCAAGGTCTGAACAGTCAAACTGCTCCCCTAATGGTTTTGTTCAATTTCATGCCTCTCCTGATGAGACCTTCTGGAAATAAAGGCGGCAGTTTTGAAAGGAATCCTTTAGACCTATCATTAGATGCTATCAATAATGAATACTTGGGGAAACTCTTTATTCTGGTAATGCAAAGCTTGTGTGTGGTATGTGGTTACACTAATATGGAAGTTCAATAATAGTTTCGATATACACATATAAGACAGTGTTGATCTCCTTAATCAGCGGCAGCGCGGCGATTTCACCAGTTACTAACAACCTTGGCGCCAGCTACTTTTCCCCCAAAAATGTATTCAAAACAGCATAAAAATGCCAGTTTTGTTTTAAGTCGCTGGCTACTTTAAAAAATATTACTGGCAATTCAAATTTTTATGAAGAACACTGATAAGAAACTTGATATTCCTGTCAGGTATTGAGATGCAGGTTAACCCTTTGCATGCTGGGAAATTTGTCGTCTGCTAAAATGTCGTCTGCTGAATTTCTAAAATTTGCATTTCCTTCGATTTTTTTCAAAGAATACTATCAGAATAGCAAACAGTTTGGATCCAGATGAGACGCCACGTTCTGTGGCGTCTCATCTGGATCCAAACTGTTTGCAAAGGCCTTCAAAATTCGGTTCCCGCACTGAAGAGTTAATAGATATTGATCGTTGATGTGATTTGTAAGTAGCCTAAAATCATAAATTCAATATCTTAAATACACAATGTGAACAAATATTAAGGTTGAATTTTTGTGATTGGTCACTTTGATGTACCGCAAAGATTAGGCAAAATGAAAAAAAATACTGTTCACATATCCGGTATTCATCAATGAAAAACAACCTCCACCTCTGTCCTCATTGAAATGATGTTTGAGACAACGTGGAACTATTGTTTACAAACTCTTTATTACATTGTATGAATCAATAAAATGATAACTTTTCACCATCGTTCATTTTGCTGTGCAGTTCTCGAATTTCCCACCAAGGTTTTTCCCTGTGGGTCTCAAAACAAGCACCAAGCTTCTGGCGATATTGATTTTCGCCGAGTGTTGTGTGGTCGTTATTCTGAATGGTGTTGCATACTGTGAGAACCTCTGAAAGAAGATGGAAGGGTGTCTGCTTATACATCATTCCAGTTACAGTTAACCCTTTGCATGCTGGGAAATGTGACGTCGGCTAAATTGTCAACTGCTGAATTTCTAAATTTAGCATTTTCTTCATTTTTTTTTCCAAAGAATACTATCATAATAGCAAACAGCTTGGATCAGTGCTCCAGCTAGGCATAAATTGAAGGGTGCCCTTCCGAACCTCCGCCCTACCCTTCCTAGGCCCCCCCCTGCCCTTCAAAAAAAAAAATTATTTTTTTTACATATTAATAAAACTCTTATTACAATACACTGTAATTGATGTATTCCTCATCGTGGACAATATATTTGTATTGTTTAATAATAATGGGAATAATATGTTCTAACAATTATTAATAACATAAAAATAAACATGCAAAAGGAAGCATTCCAGAAAGGCCCGCGTGCTCGAAAGTGCCCTTTTGACAAAATACTGCGTGTTCAAAGTGCCCTTTTGACAAAAAGGCCCCCCCCCCGCCCTGCCCTTTTCAAGTCCTAGGTGGAGCACTGTAGATCCTGATGTTGTGTGGCGTCTCATCTGGATCCAAACTGTATGCAAAGGCCTTCAAAATTCGGTTCCAGCACTGAAAGAGTTAAACAGTCAGTTGTTTTTTTTGACAGTCGGTGGGTCTGATTCAGAAATTATGGTCTGTTTTGATCAGTCTGGTTTTATGTTGTTATTTCTGTGGTATAAAAGATACTTTTTTGATTGCTATCGCTCCTGTCCCTGGTCTCCTGAGGCTGAAAACAAAGCCCATATACATTATTACATTGAAAGTGATGAATTATGGCTGTTCAAGGGGTAATCATAATAATAAGGGAGACCCATTTGCTGTGATGAATCATTAATGAATTTCTGTTACATTTCAGTAGATTTTCCTGGTATGAAA
The DNA here is from genome assembly GCF_020536995.1 of Dreissena polymorpha. Lineage (NCBI taxonomy): Eukaryota > Metazoa > Mollusca > Bivalvia > Myida > Dreissenidae > Dreissena > Dreissena polymorpha. Next base: position 18,981,967 of record NC_068359.1, on the reverse strand, counting down.
AGCCATTTAATACATATCTATAACGTTGGCATTTAATATAAAAAATGTGACTTAAACCTTTGGCCAGGTTACAAAGAGAATTTGCAATGTCAGCTACTTGTATGCCAACTTTTCGAATCCATGCAGACAACTTCCATTCCAAAGACTGAAATAAAATGGAACAATCATAAACAATATTTTTGAACAGTGAATTAAAGCTGAATTAAACAATCCACTATCAAGAAAACATCAACATTTTATGATAACTTCCAAAACTTGTGTTATTTATATAAATTAGTGAGTAATAACTTAAGGTTAATATATATATTAAATATTTGTTAACATTTTTATTAATGAAAGCCAGATAATTATAAGGCAAGGTCTATTTAGTAGTAACATGGTAAACCAGGAATTGAACCCACACTACTACCATCATTCTGTAATGCAAGCACTGGTTAACCCTTTCAATGTGGGAACGGAATTTTGAAGGCTTTTGCAAACAGTTTGGATCCAGATGAGACGCCACAGAACGTGGCGTCTCATCAGGATCCAAACTGTTTGCTATTGTGATAATATTCTTTGAAAAAAAATCGAAGAAAATGCTAATTTTAGAAATTCAGCAAACGACATTTTAGCAGACGACAAATTTCCCAGTTTGCAAAGGGTTAATCAAAGGGCTGAATTAAAGGCACTGCAGTTGTTTGCTCTCTGAAAAAGATGAAGGTTGGTTTTTAATAAATAGTCCAGTCATTATAATACAACTTTATTCAAATATATTGCAACTGATAGGAAGGAAATTTTAACAGACAGGAAATAACACAACTGTGTTTAATTGGATCAATAATGTACATGTATTATTAAGGTTAATAAAATAGAAACAGACTATGAAACTATCTATTACACAAACTTTCTATTGCAAGCAAACAACTAAAAATTATTATTCAGTAACCAAGCTGAGAAACTCCCACGCAACTGTCAGGATCAAACATAGGACTAACCTATTTCAAGGCAGATGCTCACTGTAATTACTTCAAAAGCGAGTTCATATAGCAAAGCAGTTAAGGTGCCCTTATACCTCACATTGGACCCTTTGTTTTAAATAACGAGGCTTCATACATAATGCATAAAGTTTCATTCCAGGTTAGCCTGTAAAGTCTGAACTGGCTTATCAGGGATGACACTTTCTCTTAAACTTCCTTTAAACAAAAACTGAAATATAAGTGGAAAGTGTTATCCCTGATTTTCGCACATACCAGTTTTTCGAGAGTGAGGCTTATGTCTGTATTCAGGTCTCGGGTCCGGGGGATGTGGGCAGCTTCCCAAGCAGCTCGAGGCGGTGAAGGCGGCAGACATTTTGCCACAGTTCAGGCATCGCTGGAACACTAATGAGGTTAGTCTACTTAAGATTTTTAAAAATAAATATTGTAATAAAAAAATACAAATATGCTTACTTCTTTCGTGTTTGTTGTAAGGGGTTTGTCCATCGGTTATGTAAGTCTTGTTGTCCTTAATCAGTGTCACAATTTTCCTGCCAAGAGACTTTTGCTTACCCTTCCTTTAGATAAGTGTCCCCTACCGGTGGAACCGGAGGGGACCCATGGTTTGCGCTCTGTGCGTCAGTCTTTCAGTCTGTCTATCAGTCTGTCAGTCCGTCACACTTTATTGGATCCTGCAATAACTTTAAAAGTTCTTCATATTTTTTTCATGAAACTTAAAACATGGACAGATGGTAATATGGAGATTATTCACGTCAATTCATTTTGTTCATACATCAAGAATTCTGGTTGCTATGGCAACAAATAAAAAAAATACTGACAATGGTGGAGTTTTACCCGTACTTAAAGGGGACCATATTCTTTGGCAATCTCTTGTTTAACTTTGAGTGCTGGTCAGAATTAAAATTCTAGCCCAAAACTAATAAGTACTGAAAAAAAATCATTCATATTTTGTAATGTACATTATAAGTACTTGTAACCCTTTGCTTCACAATTTTATTAAGATGCACATTGACTGACTAAATCCAGGTTTATAAGGTAACAGCATTTTTAGTGCAGGTCAGAAAACCAGATTTTCATTTTGCATCGCTGAGGGAAAACTAGCATGCGCAAAAAGTGCCAGATTAGCCTGTGCAGTTGGAAAAGGCTATTCAGGGATGACACTATTTTTTCTTATATCTTTTCTGAGAAGAGACTTTCTTTGAATTAAAAGACTGCATTATAAGCAGAAAGTGGCTTCCTGATTAGCCTTTCTAGATTGCACAGGCTAATCTTGGGTGATACCTTACCCACATGCACTTCGCCCAATTTTATCAGAAATATACTATTAATTTTGTTCAGTTCTTAGCTGCCTTCTTCTTCAAGTTCTCAGTTGTCTCTACATCTCTCTCAGAAGACATAGTAATGAGCATCATTAAGCACCGCAATCTGATATAAAGGGGCTTATTAATTCAAGGAAGATGAATAAGGCTATATAAACAAGCTGCTTTTGGTAATAATGCAAACTACAATTAGCTGCTTCTGTTTCTATTTTGGTATCTAAACAAAGTAAATAATTGTATTGCGGTATAAGTGATACTTATGCCGCAGTGTCACATGCTAATATGGTTACAATATGGATGCTAGTACCATAATATATTTATATATTAATGTTAATTACACCTGTTGGCTTATTAATTAGCCTTTCGAAAATAGGCTCTGCTATTGTTTGCAAACAATGCACTTTGCCCAAACCAGGTCTTATATATGCAACATAAAACAATGATTTGAACTTTTTATATTCTTGATCTTTTGTTCCATTTTTATTATTGATACAAAAATAATTATTAAATGAATAACAATATTTCTCATATCTTTTTATTATATTGTCGTATTGATCATTAAAGCATTTTCATTGCAATTAATGTAAATTCATTCTAATTTTTATTATTGTAACACATTTTTACACAACATGTGTGAGGAAATGGCAGATTAACATTTTTCATTCAACCTATTCACTTATAAGTAACTTTTTCACATTACAATGAATCTATGCTCAATGGGAAAGTCGTTGATTACTGGTTCAACAGAATCTGCTATTGATCTTTAGTGACTGCTTTAATGAAAACTCTTTGACATCTATTCAAATGAAAAAGTATGTAACAGCAACATTCATCAAGTCAATGACGCTTTCCATTCCATATTGTCTACAGATTGAGTTGGTCTAATGGTAAATGAAGTTTAATGAGATGATGACAGCTTGTGTTGATTGTGACTGTTTCTATTCTCTGATGAAAAATACCTGGCATCTAGTTATATATGGCTGAAAGCGAATCTGCAGTGTAACCAATAATAAAATTTGATTTCAATTTAAGGAAAATGCCACCTGATTGGAATTAATCTTTATGGAGATTAAAGTAATTGTACTTTAAACATTATTGTGTACATAACATTTTATTATGTCCCCGGTAGGTTGGCATATGGCAGTTGAACTGACCGTCAGTCAGTCCGTCCGTCCGTGCGTCCTTCCGTCCGAAAACTTTAACATTGGCCATAACTTTTGCAATATTGAAGATAGCAACTTGATATTTGGCATGCATGTGTATCTTATGAAGCTGGACATTTTGAGTGGTGAAAGGTCAAGGTCATCCTTCAAGGTCAGAGGTCAAGTATATGTGGCCAAAATCGCTCATTTTATGAATACTTTGGCAATATTGAAGATACCAATTTGATATTTGGCATGCATGCGTATCTCATGGAGCTGCGCATTTTGAGTGGTGAATGGTCAAGGTCATCCTTCAAGGTCAAAGGTAAAAAAAAAAATCAAAGCGGTGTTCTCGTGAGGCTGCACATTTTGAGTGGTAAAAGTTCAAGGTCAAGGTCATCCTTCAAGGTCAAGGTCATCCTTCAAGGTCAATGGTAAAAAAAAGAAAAATCAAAGCGGCGTTCTCATGAAGCTGCACATTTTGAGTGGTGGAAGGTCAAGGTCATCCTTCAAGATCAAGGCTTCATCCTTCAAGGTCAAAGGTCAAAAAAATAATCAAAAAGGCGTTCTCATAAAGCTGCACATTTTGAATGGTGGAAGTTCAAGGTCAAGGTCATCCTTCAAGGTCAAAGGTCAAAAAAATACTTTCAAAGCGCCGCAATAGGGGACATTGGTTTCTGACGAACACATCTCTTGTTTATAACTGACTTTGATATATGAATACAATTCAACATACTGTATTTAATTATGCAAAAACTATTTTATAAAAACACAATCTTTTGAACAAAAACGGTTGTTTTCAGTATCTAAAAGTGTTCTTGCTAAACAGATTGTAAACAGTCATCCCCTATAAGATGCTGAAATGCTTATCTCATGATCTCAAATTTGGACAACAATTTGTTGAAAAATGTACTTCCATTTTCTTTTGCTGATGCTCATTATGAATTAATGTCCTCATATTACTTTTATCCAAAATAATTTAAGCTTTGTCGCAACGGATAACAAAGGTCTATTTAAAAAAAAATTAACACACACACACAAAACTACTGATAGTGCATATATAACCTCTTCTTTTCACAAAACAACGTTTACAACCCTTGTTTCCTGGATACGACGGTTGAGTTAAAAAATGGTTTTGATCCATCTAGAAACATGACCGCCAGGGGGGGGGTCATTTTCCTTATATTTATATATTGAAAAAGCCTGTGAACACTTTTAAAGTCACATTTTTTGGCCAATCATCTTGACACTTGGTCAAAACATTGGTTTCATTGATATGTCGGATGAGTTTGAAAATGGTCGTGATCAGTGGAAAAACATTGCCGCCAGAGAATGGGGCAGTTTTCTCTATATGTTTGTAAGAAGCATTTTCCTTACATATATATATTTTTTTTTAAATTTGGGTATTAAAAACATGGCTGCCAGGGTGGGTGGGGTAATTTTCTATATAGGCCCATAGTGAATACTTTGGAACACCTTATTTTTAAAGTCAGTCTTGTCATACTTATAATTTGAAATATTTGCTGAAGAGTTTTAATCTTTGTTTCTTTCCATTGAAGTTTCTCAGGTTAGCGACCCAGGCCCCTTTGGGGCCTCTTGTTTATTTATGTAGGTGAGCTTTGATACAAAAATGTATATTTTTTTTTATGTGACATTAGAGTCAAATTACATAAACATTATACTTTGTTATATGTGAGCTTAGAATCAAATTACATATATTTTGATATATGTGAGCTTTAAGAGTCAAAATATTTTATTTTGTTTCATGTGAGCTACGATTAATATTAAATGTATATAAGGCATAACAAAGTGGTCAAAATTCGTAAAGGGTTATGCTAAAGCCATTTATAAGGAATCATATATTGAAGGTTGCCATGGCTTAGTGGATTTGGTGTCCGCCCGACAAGTGGGAGGTCATGGGTTCAATCCCCACTGTGGGAGCATTCTTTAGATGTCCACACCACCACTGTAACAACCACCACCACTGCACATTTAGATCTCCACACCACCACTGCAACAACCACCACCACTGCACAGGCTAATCTGGGATGACACTTTACACACATGCAGTAAGCCCAGTTTTCTCAGAACAAGTCTCAAATAGGTTACAACTAAACTAAACTGGCCTGTTTCAGGAGATAGCCGGCATCCTGCTTGCATTCTCCAGCCACTCGCAATGGCAGCACCACGAGGTCAGGCTGCGACCACCCAGCGGATGTCTGCTGCTCTTCAACCGGAACAGTGTGCGATACCGGAAGGACGGCTACTGCTGGAAGAAACGCAAGGATGGGCGTACCATCAGGGAGGATCACATGAAGCTGAAAGTCCAGGGCCTAGAGGTAGAAATCTTAGTTGAAAGTCCAGGGCCTACAGTTAGAAATCTTAGTTGAAAGTCCAGGGCCTAGAGGTATAAATTTTAGTTGAAAGTCCAGGGCTTTGAGGTATAAATCTTAGTTGAAAGTCCAGGGCCGTGAGGTATGAATATAAGGTGAAAGGCCAAGACCTAGAGGTATAAATCTCAGTTGAAAGTCCAGGGCCTAGAGGTATAAATCTGCGTTGAAAGTCCAGGGCCTAGAGGTATTAATCTTAGTTGAAAGTCCAGGCTTTAGAGGTATAAATCTGAGTTGAAAGTCCAGGGCCTAGAGGTATAAATCTGAGTTGAAAGTCCAGGGCCTAGAGGTATAAATCTTAGTTGAAAGTCCAGGGCCGTGAGGTATGAATATTAGGTGAAAGGCCAGGACCTAGAGGTATAAATCTGAGTTGAAAGTCCAGGGCCTAGAGGTATAAATCTTAGTTGAAAGTCCAGGGCCTAGAGGTATAAATCTTAGTTGAAAGGCCATGACCTAGAGGTATAAATCTGAGTTGAAAGGCCAGGGCCTAGAGGTATAAATCTGAGTTGAAAGTCCAGGGCTTTGAGGTATAAATCTGAGTTGAAAGTCCAGGGCCTAGAGGTATAAATCTTAGTTGAAAGTCCAGGGCCTAGAGGTATAAATCTTAGTTGAAAGTCCAGGGTCGTGAGGTATAAATCTTAGTTGAAAGTCCAGGGCCGTGAGGTATGAATATTAGGTGAAAGGCCAGGACCTAGAGGTATAAATCTGAGTTGAAAGTCCAGGGCCTATAAGTATAACTTATTATCTGTGTCGCATAATAAAGCTGATAGTGCAAGTATTGGCGGTATATTTTAGCTGTCTTAATTTTAATCTGTTTGTCACCATATAAGAACATTATATGAGAATTGGAGTCCAATGGTATGAGGTATAAAGGCTTGTTTTAATTTCAGTGCATTTATGGTTCCTATGTCCACTCGGCCATTCTTCCAACTTTTCATCGAAGATGCTACTGGTTATTGCAGGTTTGTATGTAATAATGCTATTTTATAATTTACATACAAGTATCACATTATTTCCTGAATCTTCAAAATATTCTTCTAAATAAATAACCACTCTAAATATAAATATCTAAATATCAGAGTTAATAAAGTAACATCAATTGCATAGAATAGTAGACACAAGTGTAATTGCTTATTTAATTTTAATGGTAACAATGGGAAATCCATACATTAATTGAATTTACCTTAATAGCAATATCAACTTAAAACTTCATAGATACTCTGCATTCATATTCATTATTGGTAATAAATAATTTGATGATGAAATTATGTTGTTGTATTACAAACTGTGTAATACTGGCTTACAAAACGTGAAAAACAATATTTCTGTTGCAGAATTAACCCTTAACTGCTGAGATATGAATTTGGACCTGTTTGTAGTCAATTATAATTTAATTTAATTGAAGACCTTTCTTAAAAGTCTCATGTTTTAAAGGCTTTATTAATTTCCAATCCTAATATACTCATGAGCAGGAAATAGCATAAAACATTAATAGACTGCGAGTTACTCGCAGGCTGTTCTGGTTTTATGCTGGTTTCTTATAGCCATTTTCAATTTGCTTCTGAGTTGGAAAGAGTTTATCTAGGAAAATAAACTTGATTCTCAAAAAAGAAGCTTTCTGTTTCAGAATCCGGACATAGTGCTTGTTCATTACCTGAATGTGCCGTATCCAAGCAACACCAAACTGAGCATCCCTGTTCTATCTATCGCCATGGAGAAGAAGGAATGGACCAAGGAAGAGCTCACACAACAGCTCAAACCCATGTGTAAGCCGACTAAGTTACATTATCCCTTTACCGCTCAGAAGCCTGGTGAAAATGGCTACATGCAACCAGTATAAAACCTGAACAGCCTGCGAGTAACCTAAAGGAGCTATTTTTACTATAGATTTTTCGTTATTGACCCCATGAAAATCAACTGAGAAATTGGGCATTTCCTTTGTACAGTATATAAGTATATATATGAATCCTATGAATAAAATGCTTATGTTTCTTGTTATTAAATTCTTGCTGTATTTTTTCAGTCTCCAGTTCAGAACAGGAACATGTTTCAGTGGTGAGCAATTATATTGAGTTTATACTGATAACTGCCTTTCACTTAAATGTAACTTTTATTTAAGGTACACTCAATGTACCAATATAACATCTAGATTGTACCAATTATACCCCCACAAACGAAATTTAGGGGAGTACTGTGAAACCATTATTAATTGTCGGGCATTAATTTTCATAAATTTCGTCAGTCGACCGATCGGCGAATTTAAGATCCTAACGAACAATCATGCTCTATGTTTGAACAAAAACAAACACTAAGTTGAACAATATTTTAAAACTTTACCGTAGACATGAGGCATTAAATTCCAACATAATCCATGCACACATTCACTGCTGTTTCGTAATCAAGATTAATCCGGTTTTGACACAAAGGGATGTAGATTACACAAGGTACTTAACTGACACGTTACACTTCTTTAAAACGCGTGTGCAGTACAGCTGTATCGAATGCGTTGACTTCGTTTATGTAGAATGGTAATGAATTAGCGCTAATTGCTTATAACTTTATTACCCATTAGGTGCATTGTGTTTTTCAGGGGTGTTGCATATCCGCCATCACAAAAGACAATTAACCAAATGAAAAGATGACGATGTGTGATCAACATGCGTATTTATCACAAATTAATAAAGAATTTTTTAATTGCTGTTTGTTGTTTGATTGTTTGCGTTTAACCACATTTATTACTATTTTATATGTATCAATTTATTTATTTTTAAATTATTGACATTATTGATTTATATACCGGTAGTTTACTTAAGAAATAATTCGTGTACGTTATAGTTTGTTGTCGAATAACCCACAGCCGAAAGTTTAGATGCGTAGGGATTAAATCACGAGTGCGAAGCACGAGTTATTTGAAACCATGCATCTAAACTTCCGGCCATGGGTTATTCGACAACAAACTATAACGTACAAGAATTATTTCGATTCTAACACGGTTTTTACTAAAGACGTATACAATGTATCTTATTTTCTTGTATACTATTTTATGTGAAGTTCTCTCATTAATACGCCCATAGTTTGTTGTCGAATAACCCACGGCCGGAAGTTCTTCTTTGTTTATATGAAATTTGGCACGTGCCGTGTTAGAAATTTTAAGAACAAACACACACATAGAGTTTATAATTTTAATGTTGATATCAAAATAAAAAAGCATTTTATTTGAAAAAAAAAAACTTAACAAACTGGAACCTCTTTCGTATAACACAAACAGTTTTAAAACGGTATTGACAGCATTTTAATAAAAATCATACCAACTAGAACACATACCCAAGAAAATAAACAAAAGTGACTAGTTTGATTTGCTTGCAAAAAAAAAATTTCATTTAGAGAGCAAAAAAACAGGAAACAACATTGTTTCATCAACACAACATGGACATTTTTTTTAAATCAGTCCAGCTTTAAGACTAATTGGCAATTGGCTTCGTTGTTACAAACACTTGTTAACGGTTATTCGATCCCACTTGTCCGCTAATCATAACAATGAACGTGTGAATGGCATACATTAAGAGGGTCCATTACTGTCCCTTGATAACAAAAGACTAGTTAATTGGCATGTGACAAACAGGCCCCACCTCCTGCAGTGATTCTAAAGTGTGTTGCCGCATTCGTACCACGATTTTTCGCAACTGCGATTGATGGTGAATATGTATTACACACAAATCGTATAGTGACTGACCCATTTTTTAAAAATTCAAAATCAGAAATCGGCAAATTTTTAAGTACTGACGAAATTGTCAATTTTATAAAAATGACGAAATTTTGTGCTGTCGAAAATAAATGGTTTCACAGTATATAGGAGTGAGCTTGTCTGTCTGTCGGTATTAAGTGTCCGCTCTCTAATTCAAGTTGGTTTCACACAAAACTTGGTCAGGTGTTGTATCTAGATGATGTCTAGGTCAAGTTCAAATATGGGTCATGCTGGGTCAAAAACTAGGTCACGGGTCACTTAGTATGTTTTAAACATTGAGCATGCTGTCCGCTCACTAATTATCCCCCGCCATAGGCGGAGGGATATTGTTTTGGCGTTGTCCGTCCGGCCAGCCGGCCGGCCGGCACTTTTGTGTCCGGAGCCATATCTTGGAAGTGCTTTGGCGGATTTCAATGAAACTTGGTATGAGTATATATATGGATAAGAGGATGATGCACGCCTAATGGCATTGTACACCATCTGTTAATAACAGAGTGATGGCCCTTTGTATCTTGGAAAAATGCTTTTTTGTGTCCGGAGCCATATCTTGGAAGTGCTTTGGTGGATTTCATTGAAACTTGGTATGAGTATATATATATGGATAAGAGGATGATGCATGCCAAATGGCTGATATTGTTTTGGCCTTGTCCTTCCATCTGTCCGTCTTTCCTTCCGTCCGTCCGGCACTTTTGTGTCCCGAGCCATATCTTGGAATTGCTTTGGCGGATTTCAATGAAACTTGGTATGAGTATATATATGGATAAGAGGATGATGCACGCCTAATGGCATTGTACACCATCTGTTATGGCCCTTTGTATCTTGGAAAAATGCTTTTTTGTGTCCGGAGCCATATCTTGGAAGTGCTTTGGCGGATTTCATTGAAACTTGGTATGAGTATATAAATGGATAAGAGGATGATGCACGCCAAATGGTTGATATTGTTTTGGCGTTGTCCGTCAGTCCGTCTTTCCGTGCGTCCGTCCGTCCGGCACTTTTGTGTCCGGATCCATATCTTGAAGGTGCTTTGGCGGATTTCAATGAAACTTGGTATGAGTATATATATGGATAAGAGGATGATGCACGCCTAACGGCATTGTACACCATCTGTTAATAACAGAGTGATGGCCCTTTGTATCTTGGAAAAATGCTTTTTTGTGTCCGGAGCCATATCTTGAAAGTGCTTTTGCGGATTTCATTGAAACTTGGTATGAGTATATATATGGATAAGAGGATGATGCACGCCAAATGGCATTGTACACCATTGGATAATAAAGGAGTTATTACCCTTTGTATCTTGAAAAAATGCTTTTTTGAGTGTCAAATATATCACTTTTGTGTCCAGAAGCATATTGGCGGGGATATCAATTCAACGAATTTGCTTGTTCATGTAGTTTTCTTCCGAGCTTCATCAAACTTGGTCAGAAGTTGTATCTAGATGAAGTCTAGGCCAAGTTTGAACATGGGTCATGGCAGGTCAAAAACTAGGTCACGGGGTCACTTAGTGCATTTTAAACATTGAGCATGGTGTCCGCTCTCTAATTCAAGTAGTTTTCATCCGATCTTCAACACACTTGGTCAGAAGTTGTATCTCGATGATGTGTATGTCAAGTTTGAACATGGGCCATGCCGGGTCAAAAACTAGGTCATGGGGTCACTTAGTGTGTTTTAAACATTGAGCATGGTGTCCACTGTTTTTTTGTGAAGACAACATGCAAAATATTTTTTGTCAATGCGGCATGTGGGGATATACTTCACATATGTGACAAAGCTCTAATTTGTGTTGTGATTTATATGTTATCAAATCCTGATTGAGTAAACACATGTTTCTAGGTTTATTGCTTATCTTACTTTTTGTCATTTTAAATGAAGACCTTAATTAATTAACACAGATTCCTGGGTGGGTAGAACCAGTACCAGATAAAAAGTTTATTTATGACAAATCATTTGTTTACGCTACTGATATACCTTAAACTAAAATAATATTGCCTGCTATCACATAAAATGCACATATTTAGAAGTACGTGAATACATTTTTAAATAAATTAGTTGCGTACCTGATCAGTTGCAATACCCATCTGCACTGTGTAGGCTTACAATTAAGTTTTCGGTGATGCAACAAAACCCAATGAGAGATTGAAAAAACAGCAACACTTTACTTAATAATTTTTAATTTAATTCTTTATTTGACCTTCCTAACCTATTGTATCATACTAAAGTGTTTTGGCACCCATCTGAAAATTGTATCAGCAGAGATTTTACGCTAACATTAAGGCAGTTTTCTCAATCATGGCTAGTATAAGAAAAAAAACATGTAAGATACAGATTAGAGTTTATATTACCAATACACAATGAGACAAGATCATTTCTTAATCATGGCCTTTAAAATGTGACAATTGCATTGATAAATAAAGTTCACATGTAATTATTTGAGTCTAATTCTGGGAAAACTGGGCTTCATGCATTTACTTTAAATGTTGTCTCAGATTAGCCTGTGCAGTCAGCATAGGCTAATCTGGGACGACACTTTACTCACATGGATTAAGTGAGACCTGTGTCAATGTTTCAGCTGGATGAGACCATGGAGACTCTGGTTCAGCGTCTGATGGACAACCAAGACAAGCTTGGAGGGGAGCATCCAATAGAGGGTCTCACCACCACCCAGAAAAAGAGAAATGTCCACATACAACCCGTCAGTCATCGAGCGGATTCGCAGTCCAGCAGTGCTGCGTTACAGCAAAATTGCTCTGATCGCAGTTCTTGTCAGCTTTCGATGGGCGGAAATCATTTCCCGCCCCAAAAGTCTGTGAACTATGCTCAAAGTGTCATCGTCAACCTTAGTAATCTACCCAATGGTCAGCAAGTGATGCTTGTTACGGGTCAAACCAATCCAAACCAGCTATCGCTCCTGCAGACGCATTCACTATGTCCCAATTCATCTAACTTGTCTCAAGGAGTTTCGTCGACCCTGTGTAGTAGTATTTCCAGCCCGCTGAGTGGTTTCCAGTCAAGCATGTCCAGGGATGCAGCTGCTGCAATTATGATGAATCATTATGTTGCCCAGGGCAACAGTGGACCATGCCTGTCACGTTCAGCATCACTGTGCGACCCGCAACATTTACAGTATGACCAGTCGGCAATACAGCGATCTCAGAGTGACGAGGCGCATATTAACGCAGCAGACAGCAAAAACAACTGCATGTACGGCAACAACAACTATCAGTACTTGCAGGACATGACTGCCATGTTCCAGTCATATCAAAACGCGTCTTTTTCTAACGGTTTTCACCAAACTCCATTACCAGTTAGCCAGGGTTTGTGCCTACCGGAACATCAGACGGATAGCCTATCACAATCTCACGAACAATCTTGTGATAGTTCTAATTATCAGTCATCCTCGTACCTGACAAACGAATGCTCGACTTCCATCGTAAATTCCTTCATAGAGGAGCTAATGTCGTCCGAGACCAACCCCGGCGATGGCAACAAGAAGTCCTTCAGACACCTTGGCGATAGTTTCGAGAGTATTCAGCCGAGTCTGAGCACCATTCAGGGCTCAGAGCTGAATCTGGACCAGCTGGATCTGATGGACATGCCTGATCTAGACCACATGTGTCACGAGATGGCACTCAACGCGTCTTCACCAATGGAGGAGCACCGAAAAGTTAGCATGTGTTCACCTCAAACAACTAGCCGGGGCACGTCGCCCCATCTAAAACCTAAACAAGATTGTGCTAACGTGTCTGTGTCTTCAAGTGGTCACCATTGCACGACGCTTAGTTCGAATTCAGAGACATTAAATGTTTTCGCTCAATCTTCCTTAGCTAGTTCTAATCCGGGTACCTCTGTCTCAAGGGTTTCAACGATGGCCGCGACTGTTACGGACATTAATATGGCCTGTGGTCAATGTGGTTGTGATGTTCAAAGTTCGAGGTCGACTCATGTCGAAGGTCAAGGTCAGCCTTGTAAATCCTCGTCATGTCGACAAGACTCTGTCAGTAGTGTTGTTCACACTACGAAGACTCCAAACACCATAGCAACAATAACAGACTTTTCACCTGAATGGTCATACACAGAGGTATTATTACATGTCTCATATATATACATATATATTATATATATATCATTAAAAAAAGTCAGGTAGTAGCAAACACAGTAGTAGCAATTTATATAATTTTAAGTTAATATTTTGAAAGTTGGTGTGCATAAAAAGAAATCTTTATAGATCAACAAACTCATTTGACTGTATAAATGTTAATGCGCTTACAAACAGGTCCCTGAAACCAGTCTTGCTTTAAGAAGTAAAACGTCAAGAAAATGTTTAAATAAATCATCTACATATATAATGCTTTGCCAAATGGGAAGAAGGTTTAAATATTAAATGTGTAGAGATAAGATGAAAGTAACACACTATATTTATATTAATTGATAAGGGTATTTCACGGACATGGACTCCTGTAATTTTTAAAACAACGCTACACTTTACAGCACTTTCAGAGATTATCATGAAATGTAGTCAACTTACACAATCCGCTACTTTCCTGAGTAGAAGTGTTCAAAATGTATACATGCTCAATTTGCACTTTACTAACCCCAAGCTTTAGGCCAGTGGGTCAGTGTGGAGACTGTTTCAGTACTGTTGAAGCCTTATTGTTAATTAGCTTGCCTTAAAAAACAGACTGAAAGCATTTGAGCCTTCCTCCGGGAAAACGTGAGTTTAATACATGTTTGTAAAGTGGCATCCCAGATTTCAGGGACAACACCTACCGCTTTTATTGTATTTTTTGTATAGAGAAAGTTCCTTCTTAGTGAAAAAAACGTTGAGGCAGAAAGTGTCATCCCAGATTAGCCTGTGTGGTCTGCTCATTCTAATCATTTACACATACTTGAATTAAAATGGGACGACACTTAATGCACATGCATCAAGCTCTGTTAATAGCAAGGCTCATATCCTTATCACATTATTGCAATCTGTTTGAAGGGTCAGACGAAGCTGCTGGTGACGGGACCTTGGCACTCCAACATGGGCACCTACACGGTGCTGATGGACGGACGTGTGGTCGCCACTACCCTTGTACAGCCGGGCGTGCTCAGGTGTTTCGTTCCAGGTACGGGCTTTTTCTTAAGGTAATGCATTATCTTTTAAATTGTATGGGTCGCCTCTGTGTATATATATATATATATATATGGTTTCCGCCTAGCTACCAGGACGTCCTCGGTTCCATTCCCACAGTGGGAGCATTCTTTAGATCTCCCCCAGACACCAAATATGGTTTGTACCTAAGAAACGGACTTAAGGTAGCGCACCTCTAATGGGCACATGTCCAAATATATTCTAATTAATTATTTTCTTAATCAGCATCATTTCACTGAACTACATGCAAATTTGTAGGTAGGCTTTCCATGCTTTTTAAAAAAAATTACTGTTTTTTTCAAAACCACCCCACGCTTAGCTTTTGTCCAGTTTATTTTCAACCCTAGGGTTTATAAAAGTTCCATAATTCATTCAAATTTCCAAATATGAGCATGCTTTTGGTGTGTACAGATGCAGTAAAGGTGTTTAAAGGTTAAACAAGATGAAATAAGTATTCTTTTACAGACATTGATTTTTTACAAATTTTTATCTATGGAAGAGCGCCATGAAATGTAAGTGATTTCAGCCAAGTAAAAATTGAGTCGGTTAAAAACAAAGTGTCATAAAATTCAAAATAGTATCATTTAAGTTATATTTTAAACATTGTTTTTATAGAAACACTATATACAGCAAAAATACCAAGAAATAGACAGATTTACCGTTTACTTTTTGAAATAATAATAAAAATGCAACATGCATCATTCGTATTTTCAGCAGTAAATCACCCAATTTAGCCATAACGTTGTTTTAATTTTAAAAATTGAAGGATGTGCATAAAAATTTCAACATATTAAACAAAAAACATAGCATATATGCTACATTACACCAAATTACGTTAGAAAAGAAATAAAACGTGTCGCAAAAAGTTTGCGATGTCGGCAGGATTCGAACCTGCGCGGGAAGATCCCAAAAGATTTGTTGTCCATCGCCTTAACCACTAGGCCACGACAACTTCACATTTATGTAAGCTTAAATTAGATATTTATAAGTAAACAGGTAAAAAGGCTCGTCAATCTTTGAAGAAATCGCGAAATCATATTTTTTCAGATGATATTTGGATCAAAGTCAATATTTATTTTGAAAATAATGTATTCTAAAGGAATTACGTACACATATAACAAAATTCGAAGTTTGAAAAAAATAAAATGCATCTCTCGGAAATAACCGATCATTGAAGATCGGCAATGATCGTAAAATAAATCGCGGGAAATCATTAGAGGTGCGCTACCTTAAGAGCATTTCAATAACCTTCAGCTTTAGATACAATTGAGCTTAAAAAAATTGGTTTAATTTTCTGTAGGAAACACAGAAATCAAATGAAGACAATCGCTGGAAAGTCTTGTGAATCCAATAGTATTCGTTGAATTTTTATTTTTTTGTGGATTTGGTGGGTCCTTTCAACAATGACACTAAATTCTCAACAAAGGCTCAAGTTAAAAGTTTTATATTAGAAATTCATGAATTGAAGATCAAACAAAAAAGCCAAATTGTATGATCCACATCATTTCATGTTATGAAAACTAAAGGATGCTACTGTTTTTTTATATAATACATTTAATTCTGTTCAAGATTTTAATACTCGCCATATTTTCCACTCAAACAATTGTCTCAAGTAGTCAAAATGCACACTAAAGCTCACAACAAGCTTGAATATTCAACTCAATAAGAGTTATAAGGTTTCCAACTAAAGACTGGAATGATTTATCTTCTTTTAGGAGTGTTCTTAAAGACACTAAGTATTGGTTCTACAAATGAAACAGATTAATTTAGTATACCTGAGGCTTTTGTTCCAATAGAGGTTCAATAAACAGATTTCAACCAGTTTAAGGTGTAGCAAAGTTTCCTCCTCAGAGATGTTACCAAATTTGTAAAGACACTAGGGTGGCAGATTGTGAATTATTTGTGTTTTACAGGTCACAAGCCAGGGCCAGTCACTCTGCAGGTTTCGTGTGATGGCACTGTCATCTCTAACAATGCAATGTTCGAGTACCGGCCCCTGCCTGTCACACAGCCAGCTGGGAACCAGTCTGAAACAAAATCTGACTGGTTCTCTGTGGAAGGTGGGGAACAAAATCTGACTGGTTTTCAGTAAAACTAGGAAACAAAATCTGACTGGTTCTCAGTGGAAGGTAGAAAACAAAATCTCACTGGTTCTCAGTGGAAGGTAGGAAACAAAATCTGACTGGTTTTCAGTGGAAGGTAGGAAACAAAATCTCACTGGTTCTCAGTGGAAGGTAGGAAACAAAATCTGACTGGTTTTCAGTAAAAAATTAGTGAACAAAATCAGATTAGTTCTCATTGGAAGGTACGAAACAAATTCTGAATGGTTCTCAGTGGAAGGTAGATAATAAAATCTGACCTGTTCTCACTGAAAAGTAGATAACAAAACCTGACTGGTTCTTAGTGGAAGCTAGATAACAAAATCTGACTTGTTCTCAGTGGAAGCTACAAAAATGACTGTTGCTCATGGAAGATAAGGAATAAAAAAAAAATATGTTAACATTTTATATACATATGAGACTATTTTTCTCATCTTGAACTTCATTTAGAGCAAAATGAAATGAATACATGTAGATCAAAAAGCAGATAATTACAATATTCAATATTAAAGTGACCAATATGAAAAGTTGTTGAGTGTTTACACCAAAACACACAGATCCTTAAAATAATTTATGGAACAAAACGTACATTTGTCTAATACTGTAAAACCGAATATAAGTTGTAAAAAAAATTCTATACAAAAGTATTGATTTAATTGGGTCTAGGTGTGATGAGAAAGTTGTTTTTCAGACATAACCTCTGAAAATAGGTTTCACTATAGATTCTATTTGTTTTAGACTCCAAGTTGTTCGAATGTTTCGTTGGCAAGCTTGTGAAACTTGAGGCAGCCCTCAGCAAAGTTCCAGACGCAGTCAGTGTGTCACAGGTGAGGGTTACTGTACTTATTGAGCCTCTTTCTGGTAAAACTGGGTTTAATTTATATGAGTTAAGTATTATCCCAGAATAGCCTGTTCAGTTTGTAAGGGCTAATAAGGGTCGACACTTTCTGCTTTCATGGATTTTATGTTCAAAGCAAGTCTCTTCTAAAAGAAAATCTAGTTTAGGCTTGAGAACAGGCTCTGTTTATCTTCTCGTACTAAAGATCTCATGCCTAAAGAGGTGAAAGTTGATTTAGCTGTTAAAAGGTGCTAAAGTAGTTTGAAAGATAACGCCAGTCTGTTGAGATTATAAGATTTTTGCTAAAGTATGGTCAATTATGTAATTAAGAATTGTTTGTATTTTCACTGAAGAGCAACCATTTAGTATGCAAAAAGAGCTCCTCCATTGCACTCTAGTCTTTTCCTTTTCTTTATGGAAATTTCTCACTAATAGACACATTTGAAGCTTAAACATATCAGCATGATGTTCAACACCTTTTTGCATTTGTTAAAAATTAATAAGAAGAGCAATATATAAAAATGTATATGGACTAATACATATAAATTATTTGATGTTGGTATGAAGACAGCACATATTTTGTTATATGTTCTAAATCTAATAATCTTATTTGCAAACTGAATAGATGTGTATAATTTTATTTGGGTTTGAACTTTAAAGAATGTTAACAACTGGGCCTTGACAACCCAAAAAATCCTCACTTCAGTTGCTAGGAAGCATGCCATCAGTGGAGCAGCAAGACCCATGCTTGAGTCAGCACATCGCGTCCCTGTCAACCCGACTGTGGATAGAAAACAACGCTACCCCGGACAGTGGTTACATGGGACTCAGCCTGCTACACCTGGCAGCTGCTCTAGGCCTCACGCAGTGCATACAGGCCCTCATTGCTTGGAGGTGACACATCTGGGGCCATTATCATGAACATACATTAGTCAATATTCTGAGTTTTCTCTCAATCTTTAAGTTGAGTTGGATCATCATGCTCATTTTGAAGTTCACAGAAGTTTTTGGTCTGACTCAATCTTGAGTTTTTTTTCGGATGATGTGCAAAATTTGATGGTTGAGACTTGTGATTATTTGCTGACCAACTTTCCAAACATTCAGCTGAGTGGAAACTCAATTTTCATATTATGTGTAAAGCTCAACATTAAGAATGTACATGATATGGCCATGGGGCTGCATACACATTCTTCATTGAGAAAATTTAATTTAAAAAAATGCGTAGTCACATAGATTGTTTGTGGAATGTTTTCACATACTTCATATGGAAACTTATAGTTAAAACATGTTCACATTCTTCATAGGAAATTTTTGTTTTAAATGGTACTCAAATGCTTCCTAGGGTATATTACAGTAAAATGCATTCACATACAGCCTGGGGAAATTTAATAAAAACTTATTCACATTCTCCCTACAAAAAATGTAGCTAAAAAAGTAATTGCATAATTCCTGCAGCTTATTTTGTCCTAGATTTATATATTGTTTCATAGAATTTTAAGTATAGTAAGCAATTAAAGGAAATGCTTTTGCAGGAATGAGAGCTCTAACTGGATGCTGGAATATGAGGTGGATGCCAACAGCGGGGACCTTAACACCTGCACTCCACTGGTAAAACATATGAGCCTCTGAGAAAATGAGAAAACTGGGCTTAATGCTTGTGCATAAAGTTTGGTCTCTGATTAGCCTTTGCAGTCAGTATGGGCATATTAGAGACCACACTTTCTGCCGTCAGTATGGGCATATTAGAGACCACACTTTCTGCAGTCAGTATGGGCATATTAGAGACCACACTTTCTGCCGTCAGTATGGGCATATTAGAGACCACACTTTCTGCAGTCAGTATGGGCATATTAGAGACCACACTTTCTGCAGTCAGTATGGGCATATTAGAGACCACACTTTCTGCAGTCAGTATGGGCATATTAGAGACCACACTTTCTGCAGTCAGTATGGGCATATTAGAGACCACACTTTCTGCAGTCAGTATGGGCATATAAGAGACCACACTTTCTGCAGTCAGTATGGGCATATTAGAGACCACACTTTCTGCAGTCAGTATGGGCATATTAGAGACCACACTTTCTGCAGTCAGTAGGGGCATATTAGAGACCACACTTTCTGCAGTCAGTATGGGCATATAAGAGACCGCACTTTCTGCTTTTATGTAATTTGGTATTTAAAAGATGTCTTTTCTGAAACTTAAAAAGAAAATCCAGTGTAAGGGGATATTGTCTTACCTGATTAGCCTGTGGAGTCGGCACATCTGGGATGACACTTTAAGCTCAGTTTTCCCAGTGTGTGGCTCAAATTAAGATGAGTTTGTTTGTTCAATGTTATGGATATGGACATATCCGGTTGTTCCTATTACATATCATCATATCTTTAGGAAGCCTGAGATTGAGTAGAGTTGAGCAAAAGTTACAAGGTATTTTTATGTCCCCCACTATAGTAGTGGGGGACATATTGTTTTTGCCCTGTTTGTTGGTCTGTTGGTTGGTCTGTTGGTTGGTTGGTTTGCGCCAACTTTAACATTTGCAATAACTTTATCAATATTGAAGATAGGAACTTGATATTTGGCATGCATATGTATCTCATGGAGCTGCACATTTTGAGTGGTGAAAGGTCAAGGTCAAGGTCATCCTTTAAGGTCAAAGGTCAAATATATGGGTCAAAATCGCTCTTTTAATGTACACTTTTGCAGTATTTCAATATTCAAGATAGCAACTTGATATTTGGGATGCATGTGTATCTCATGGAGCTGCACACTTTGAGTGGTGAATGGTCAAGGTCATCCTTCAAGGTCAGATTTGAAATATATGTGGCCAAAATCACTCATTTTATGAGTACTTTTGCAATATTGAAGATAGCAACTTGATATTTGGCATGCATGTGTATCTCATGGAGCTGCACATTTTGAGTGGTGAAAGGTCAAGGTCAAGGTCATCCTTCAAGGTCAGAGGTCAAATATATGTAGCCCAAATCGCTAATTTTATGAATACTTTTGCAATATTGAAGATAGCAACTTGATATTTTGCATGCATGTGTATCTCATGGAGCTGCACATTTTTAGTGGTGAAAGGTCAAGGTCATCCTTCAAGGTCAAATATATGGGTCAAAATTGCTCATGTAATGTCACTTCTGCAATATTGAAGCTAGCAATTTTATATTTGAAATGCATGTGTATCTCATGGAGCTGCACATTTTGAGTGGTGAAGGGTCAAGGTCAAGGTCATCCTATAAGGTCAAACATCATATAGGGGGACATTGTGTTTCACAAACACATCTTGTTATTTTTAAAAAGTCATCCAAAGAATTATTAAATTGTTATATACTTATAGGCTTGCCAACAGCCATCTTTTTAACAAAAAAAAATCCGAGTTTTTATATTTAATGCAACACAAATCATGTACAGAATTATACTTGTTTAATAATTATTTTCCCGCAAATCTACATTACCTCGTTTACTTTTGACCTTTAAAATATTTTGCTTATTATCTTGAAAAAGGTAGTATATCCAAACATCCATAAAAGTCTATGCAAAAAATGTGTGTTTTTTTATGAATTCCCTATTTGTTTGTTGCATTACCTTTCTTTATTTGTCATAATTATGTGTTCCCCATCAGATGTGGGCCTGTGCCAAGGGTCATTCCAAGGCAGCCATAATATTGAACAACTGGAACAAAGGGCCACTACTCACCTTCAATAGAGAGGGTTATCTCCCTTTGCTGGTTGCCAGACAGCGAGGCCACCACCTCCTTGCCGACCAATTGGAAGGTTCGACTGCGTCAGGTGACCAGTCACGTAGTACACAAGAAGTGATGACATCACCAGCCAAAAGCAGATCACATGACCAATTCTCTGGCAGTGAGCCTGAAATTCTCTTCTCCACTTCAGGTGTGACAGATTTTGATACTTCAGAAAATCCAGGTGAAATGTGTTCAAACTTGCAAACTGTCTCCATTGAAAGCTCAATAGATAGTAGATGTTTTTCAACAGATCCTGACTTTCCAAACGCCACATCGACACCAATCACAGATAACGTCTCATGTTCGACCAGCAGGTATTTAGGAGATTCACAACATCAAATCTTAGAAAACTCAAGTGTTCTTGGGGAATTACATATCCAAATTCCATTAGAAGACAGGAACACAAACAAGAAATCTCAGAGTATAGAAATCTCAACAAACTTTAGCAAAGTCCAGAATTCTAAGACTGTAATGAGAACACCAACGAGTCACAAAATGCATTCTAAGTCTATGTCAGCATCAGAAAAGCGCCAGAAGCTGCAGAAGCGATTCTCTGTGGATGTAATCTCTAACCAGACTCTAGAGCCAGTGCATTTTTCTCCATCAGAGGCGTTTCAGCGACCGGTGCGCGAGGCAAACTCTGAGCCGCATTTAGCCGCCGGAAATCTGGAGCATTTTATGTGTCAGTCGAATCCCATGCTTTCTGAGGGCAGGGATTTAGGTAAATAGTCAATGTCCTCTTTTACCAGAGAGAATGTTCATGTTTGATAGAAGGTCTCAAGGACAGGGGGTTATTACAAAATCATTATTCAATATTGTTTAAACAACATGCTTGTAACATTTTGCAATATTTTGCAACAAAGTCAAGGATGTGAATATTTTTACTATGGCATATCAAATTCTGCATCTCAGTTGTGCTTATTATTACATGTATTATTTGCTGAAAATATATTTATATTTTGTGAATTATTATTAAATATCCTGCAAAAAATCTTCATATCTTCAGTAACTGTAAATTAAGTACAGGAAATCAGTTATTCTTCGTTTGAGTAGAATTTATTTGAGCTTTATATGAGTTAATTCTAACAATGTCCGATTGTCATTTTACTAGTGTTCTTCGTTCTTTGTGTTTTGTAAGATTTGAATATTGTTCTTTGTTTTGTGCCCTTAGTACTGATAAACCAACCTGTTCAGGAAAAGTGCAAGCAGGAACGGTAAGCTAAAATACTGTTGAAATCAGAAGACAATCCAAATAGACAAACACAAACAAGAATTTTTTCCGATTTTTTTTCCCCCTCTCAGGTTCCCCAGACATGCTTGTGAAGCTAGACCATTGTGATCGTCATGGCCACAAGTGTTTACAGCTGGGTGTCGGTCCCTCAGGCCAGGTAACCATGGATACTGACAATGTCTCCGAGGATTGCAACAGCTCGGACATCGATGTGGAACGCGTGTCGTCTGATGATGAGGACATACGCAGAAGAATGCTTGCTGAAGGTGACATATAAGATGGGCTCTGGGAAGACGGGGTTTAATACGTGTTCATAATGTGTCATCCTAGTTTTTAGTGTGTTGTCCGCACTGGCTTATAAGGGATGACACTTTCCGCCTATTTTGGAATTGTGTGAAGTTTAGAATTCTTTTTAACTCTTTCAGTGTGAGAACCGAATTTTAAGGACTTTGCAAACAGTTTGGATCCAGATGAGAAGCCACAGAACATGGCGTCTCATCAGGATCCAAACTGTTTGCTATTCTGATAGTATTCTGTGAAAAAAATAAAATGCTAATTTTAGAAATTCAGCAGATGACATTTGAGCAGATGATAAATTTCCCAGCATGCAAAGGGCATGGAAAATGCTCTAATAGTGGAAAGAGTTGTCCATGATTAGCCGGTACAGATTGCTCAGGCTTATCTGGAACAATGCTGTACATGCATGCATTACACCCTGTTTTCCCTAGATTGAAGCTCATGATTTTGTTCTGATACAGGGGTTTGATTGATTTTTTAGCTCACCTGATTGTTCAGGTGAGCTTTTGGGATCGGTCTTTGTCCGTCGTACGTCCGTCCGTGCGTCGTCCGTCTGTCCATATTTGGTTGTAAACTCTCTAGAAGCCACATTTCTTGTGCGATCTTCATGAAATTTGGTCAGAAGATTTGTCCCAGTGATATCTCGATCAAGTTCGAAACTTGGTCATGCTGGTTCAAAAACTAGGTCACTAGGTAAAAAAAAAAGAAAAACCTTGTAAACACCTGTAGAAGTCACATTTCATGCCCAATCTTCATGTAACTATGTCAAAATGTTTGTCTTTATGATATGTTGGTTGAATTAAAAGTGGTTCCAGTCCGTTGTAAAACATGGCCACCAGTGGGCGGGGCAGTTTTCCTTATTTGGCTAAAGAGAAACCTTGTTAACAATTTAGATGTCACAATTTTTGCCCAATCATCATGAAAGTTTGTCAAAACATTGGTTTTATTGATATCTCGGACGAGTTCGAAAATGGTCCAAATTGGTAAAAAAACATGGCCACCAAGGGGCGGGCAGTTTTCGCAATATGTATATTGTGAAAACATGTCTACACTCTAGAAGTCACATTTTTGGTCCAATCTTCATGAAATTTGGTCAGAACATTTGTTTTCTAGATTCGTGAGTTAAGTTCGAAAATGTTTCTGGTCCATTGACAAACATGGCTGCCAGGGGGACGGGGCAGTTTTACTTATAATTATATAGTAAAAAAGGCTTGTGAACAGTCAAGAAGTCACATTTTTTGCCCAATCATCATGAAACTTGGTCAAAACATTGGTTTTATTGATATAAATATATTCTTGTTCCTTATATGGCAATAGTAAAATCTTGTTAACACTCTAGAGACCACATTTACTGTCCGATCTTCATGAAACTTAGTCAGAAGATTCATTTCGATAATATCTTGGAAGAGTTCAAAAATGATGCCGGTTGGTTGAAAAACATGGCTGCCAGGGGGCGGGGCATTTTTCCTTATTTGGCCTTGTAAAACCTTGTTAACACTCTAGAGGCCATATATATTTTCGGATATTCATGAAACTTGGTCAGAAGATTTGTCCCAATAACATCTTGTTATCTCAGGTGAGCAACTTTGGGCCTTTCAAGCCCTCTTGTTTTTATATATTTTTAGCTAACCTGACCAAATTGTATGCTTTAGTGACTACATTTCGGCCAATGTTTGTTTTCCGTTCTGCATCATCCTTCTTCAACATTTGCCTTGTGCTTACAACATGCCTTATTTTAGTATCAAATATTTATGAAATTTGGTCACAACATTATTTTGTTCCAATGATTTAGCTTCAAAGTTCAAAACTGGTCACACACTTAAATTTACTAACACTGATATTGTGATCCCAATCTTAACCCCACAAACCATGATAAAAGGTCGATCCCTTACAAAATTCTATGTCTCTTAGGCGATGACATTGAAAACAACCAGTCTCAGATGGTTCACCTGGCCAAACAGATTATTGCAGCGATGCCAGAGAGAATCAAGTCTTCACCCAGTCGCTGTGACGAATCACTGGCCGAGGAATTCAAGCGAGAAAGAAGTAGTTCCTACAGCTCGATACACTCCGCCTCCCCTCATGCTGCCTCGTCTTTCGGAGAGGCATTGTCCTCTTACGGGGAGGACTCTGGGATTTCAACCCCTATGCATGACAGCCTAGCTTTCGAAGAATACAGGTACTAGTACTTGAAATATACTGGCTCTGTATACACTGGGCTTAATGCATATGCGTGAAGTGTCATCCCAGATTAGCCTGTACAGTCCGCTTTTATTCAGTCAGCTTTTGAAGTGTTCAGGTGCTTGAAATGTTTGTAATTGGACCAAGCCAATATTTTCGTTCCTATTCTTTTTACATTAAAAGAAAGTATTTTCTTAGCAACAATCAAATAAAGATGAAAGTGTTGTCCCCGCACTTTGGGCAGGCTTATCTGGGACAACACTTAACACACATGCATTATGCCTATTTTTTACCCAA
The DNA here is from genome assembly GCF_020536995.1 of Dreissena polymorpha. Classification (NCBI taxonomy): domain Eukaryota; kingdom Metazoa; phylum Mollusca; class Bivalvia; order Myida; family Dreissenidae; genus Dreissena; species Dreissena polymorpha. The sequence goes on along the minus strand of NC_068359.1, from coordinate 18,956,574 downwards.
AACTAGGCTCTAATGTTTGTTATGTAATCAAGCAAAATATTTCATTTCTTTTCAAAAACAATTAATTTTGTATTTTATGTTATAATAATTTGTAGATTTAAGTATCACATACTAATTTATTCCAACTTACATGAATACAAGTTTTGAATCATCAGTTATGGTTTTGGGCTTTTTTCCTATCACGAGATTTTTTCATATAACACAGGTATCCAGACACGTAAACCATATTTTGGAAAACGGTGCTGCATTCACTTTCTAATCAAAGGTTGCCCTGCAATTTGTGAAGCTATATCTGGTTACAAATCATTAATCATTACAATTCTATTTCATTAACAATTCAAATTTACAAATCATTACAATTCTAAATTTCCCCGGCAGGTACCCAGAAAATCATAGTGGTCTTATAACCCGCAGCGTACGTTGTTTGGGGAAGGAAACATTTAATTGTAACAAACTATAGAGCCATGCGTCGGTTGATCCGAAATGTAACGTCTAGTTATGCTTACAGCTGTTTATTTGGGGATAAAGTTATTTATGTTTACTAAAAATTTAGACTTTAATATATGTGTCCCTTGTAAGCAAATGTGTATGCTCAAAGAATTTGAACATGTTTTATATTAACAATGCTCTTAGAATCCATAAAAGTTTGATTCTAAAGTTACCTTAACTTGCGCGTTAAGTTTTCAGCAACTGGACCCTGCTATCAATTAAGAGATTTCTAATTTCTAATCGCACACAGGTACCCGGACGTGTACAGTGACCTGGGCACCCCAGCCTCGTCCCTCAGCCCCGACTCCACCTGCCTGCATAGCCCCTACAGCCCCTACACATTCCACCTGGACTCGCCCCCGCCCACAGCTGCAGAGTTCATTGAGTACTTCAACGCACCAGCCACTTTCATGGAGAAGGACTTCTCACAGCTCACATTGTCAGGTATGTCTCAAGTTGTTATCCCTTTACTGTTTGGGTATGCACTTGGACACATGTGTTGTCCCATTAGATATTGATAGAAAGCAAACAGCATAAAGCCTAAATAGACTGCAAGTTACTTTCAGGCTGTTGCGGTTGTATGCTGGTTGCATATAGCCATTTTTTGTTTGTTGAGTTGAAAAGGGTTTTATTAGGAGTAAATCAGCCTTTCTCTTGGAAAACAGGTTTAAATGCACATTAGTCACTTTCCAATCGTTATAATTTATGTAATTTTTATGCCCCAGGTAGGGTGGCATAAAGCAGTTGAACTGTCTGTCAGTATGTGTGTATGTCAGTCTGTCCGAAAAAAAAACTTTAGCGTTGGCCATAACTTTTGCATTATTGAAGATAGAAACTTGATATTTGGCATGCATGTGCATCTCATGAAGCTGCACATTTTGAGTGGTGGAAGTTCAAGGTCAAGGTCATCCTTAAAGGTCAAAGGTCAAAAAAATTAATTCAAAGCCGCGTTCTCATGAAGCTGCACATTTTGAGTGATGGGAGTTCAAGGTCAAGGTCATCCTTCAAGGTCAAAGGTCAAAAAAATAAAATAATAATTTCAAAGCGGCGCAATAGGGGGCATTGTGTTTTTGACAAACACATCTCTTGTTATTTAAGCAACTCTTCTAAACGAAAATCCTCTCTAGGCAGAAAGTGTTTTCACTGATAAGCCTGTGCAGGCTGCAGAGGCAAATGTGGGATGGAACTTAACGCACTTGTGTTAAGCCCAGTTTCCTCAGATGGTGGCTTATGCAGATATCTGTTTATAAATGTGTTAAAAGTCTATTTAGGTGATTATAATTTGCTCAAAAACCTAAAACTGTTGGGATGCCAGTCATATGCAAAATAATTTTTTTAAAGTGGCCTTTGCATATTGGATATGTAGTGCAACTAGTGAACATGGGTTTGATCACCATTGTGGGAGCATTCCTTAGATGCTCCCCGAAGGCCAACAAGTAATGGTTCGACCCATGGAACAAACTCTGGAGATTTTCAATTAGCGTTTTGCTTTCGATGCAATTGAGCTGAAATAAATAGGTTTAAACTGTAATGCAAATCATATGTAATACAATGTACCATTTCTTCTCCTGACAGACCGAGAGCAGCGTAAGCTATACGAGGCTGCCAAGGTGATACAGAGTGCGTACCGGCAGTACCGGGACAAACAGTGCAAGCAGCAGGCCAAGGAGCGCGAGGCTGCAGTACTTATACAGAGCTACTATAGGAGATACAAACAGGTGTGGTTCTTGTATAGAGCTACTATAGGAGATACAAACAGGTGTGGTCCTTGTATAGAGCTACTATAGGAGATACAAACAGGTGCGGTCCTTGTATAGAGCTACTATAGGAGATACAAACAGGTGTGGTCCTTGTATAGAGCTACTATAGGAGATACAAACAGGTGTGGTCCTTATATAGAGCTACTATAGGAGATACAAACAGGTGCGGTTCTTATATAGAGCTACTATAGGAGATACAAACAGGTGTGGTTCTTATACAGAGCTACTATAGGAGATACAAACAGGTGTGGTCCTTATATAGAGCTACTATAGGAGATACAAACAGGTGTGGTTCTTATACAGAGCTACTATAGGAGATACAAACAGGTGAAGTCCTTATACTGGGCTACTATAGGAGATAAAAACAGGTGAAGTCCTTATACTGGGCTACTATACGAGATAAAAAAAGATGGGCTACTCATAGAGAGCTAATATAGGAGATAAAAACATGTGGGGTACTCAGAAGACAGAGCTACTGTGGGAGATACATACAGGTTGGGTCAAATATAGAGCTACTAAAGGAGATACATACAGGTTGGGTCAAATTTTCTCACCATGTTATAACTTTTCGTCTAATATTGTCTCAATTGTTCCTGATGTGTTATATCTTTCAGTCAAATATAGTCTCAATATTGTTCACAGCGTTTTCTAGCTTTCAGTCAAAGTAAGTATAGACTTTACTGTCCTCAATGTGTTCAGCTTTCTGTCAAAGTAAGTATAGACTTTACTGTCCACACCGTGTCATAGCTTTCAGTCAATGTAAGTATAGACTTTACTGTCCTCACCATGTCATACCTTTCAGTCAAATTAAGTATAGACTTTACTGTCCTCACCATGTCATAGCTTTCAGTCAAAGAAAGTATAGACTTTACTGTCCACACCGTGTCATAGCTTTCAGTCAATGTAAGTATAGACTTTACTGTCCTCACCATGTCATACCTTTCAGTCAAATTAAGTATAGACTTTACTGTCCTCACCATGTCATAGCTTTCAGTCAAAGAAAGTATAGACTTTACTGTCCACACCGTGTCATAGCTTTTAGTCAAAATTCAGTTTAGTCTCAAATGTTCTCACCATGTTGAAGCTTTCAGAAACACAAGGAGCCTTGTTCTCGGATAACTTAGCTTGATGCATGTGGTTTAAGTGTTGTCCCAGATTAGCCTGTGCAGTCAGCAGAGACTAATGAGAGAATGACACTTTCAGCTGTTATGGTTGAAAGAAAGGCTCTTCTAAGTAAAAATCCAGTTTGGCTTATCACTATCAGGGGCGACACTTTACTGACAGGGACGACACTTTACTGACTTCAAGCTCAGATATCCCAGAGAATGGCTTGTAGTTTTCAATGTCCTCTGTGTAAAAGCTTTCAGTCAATATCACTATGGACTGAAATTTCCTAACCATGAAAGAGCTTTCAGCCTAAGTCAGTATATTCTCAAATATTCCCACCATGTTATAGCTTTCATTCAAAGTCAGTATAGACTCAAATGTTATCACCATGTCATAGCTTTCATTCAAAGTCAGTATAGACTCAAATGTTATCACCATGTTATAGATTTCATTCAAAGTCAGTATAGACTCAAATGTTATCACCATGTTATAGATTACATTCAAAGTCAGTATAGACTCAAATGTTATCACCATGTTATAGCTTTCATTCAAAGTCAGTATAGACTCAAATGTTATCACCATGTTATAGATTTCATTCAAAGTCAGTATAGACTCAAATGTTATCACCATGTTATAGATTTCATTCAAAGTCAGTATAGACTCAAATGTTATCACCATGTTATAGCTTTCATTCAAAGTCAGTATAGACTCAGATGTTATCACCATGTTATAGATTTCATTCAAAGTCAGTATAGACTCAAATGTTATCACCATGTTATAGATTTCAGTCAAAGTCAGTATAGACTCAAATATTCCCACCATGTTATAGCTTTCATTCAAAGTCAGTATAGACTCAAATGTTATCACCATGTTATAGATTTCATGCAAAGTCAGAATAGACTCAAATGTTATCACCATGTTATAGCTTTCATTCAAAGTCAGTATAGACTCAGATGTTATCACCATGTTATAGCTTTCATTCAAAGTCAGTATAGACTCAAATGTTATCACCATGTTATAGATTTCATTCAAAGTCAGTATAGACTCAAATGTTATCACCATGTTATAGATTTCAGTCAAAGTCAGTATAGACTCAAATGTTATCACCATGTTATAGCTTTCATTCAAAGTCAGTATAGACTCAAATGTTATCACCATGTTATAGATTTCATTCAAAGTCAGTATAGACTCAAATGTTATCACCATGTTATAGATTTCAGTCAAAGTCAGTATAGACTCAAATATTCCCACCATGTTATAGCTTTCATTCAAAGTCAGTATAGACTCAAATGTTATCACCATGTTATAGATTTCATTCAAAGTCAGTATAGACTCAAATGTTATCACCATGTTATAGCTTTCATTCAAAGTCAGTATAGACTCAAATGTTATCACCATGTTATAGATTTCAGTCAAAGTCAGTATAGACTCAGATGTTATCACCATGTTATAGATTTCATTCAAAGTCAGTATAGACTCAAATGTTATCACCATGTTATAGATTTCAGTCAAAGTCAGTATAGACTCAAATGTTATCACCATGTTATAGATTTCATTCAAAGTCAGTATAGACTCAAATGTTATCACCATGTTATAGCTTTCATTCAAAGTCAGTATAGACTCAGATGTTATCACCATGTTATAGCTTTCATTCAAAGTCAGTATAGACTCAAATGTTATCACCATGTTATAGATTTCAGTCAAAGTCAGTATAGACTCAGATGTTATCACCATGTTATAGATTTCGGTCAAAGTCAGTATAGACTCAAATGTTATCACCATGTTATAGATTTCATTCAAAGTCAGTATAGACTCAAATGTTATCACCATGTTATAGATTTCAGTCAAAGTCAGTATAGACTCAGATGTTATCACCATGTTATAGCTTTCATTCAAAGTCAGTATAGACTCAGATGTTATCACCATGTTATAGATTACAGTCAAAGTCAGTATAGACTCAAATGTTATCACCATGTTATAGCTTTCATTCAAAGTCAGTATAGACTCAGATGTTATCACCATGTTATAGATTACAGTCAAAGTCAGTATAGACTCAAATGTTATCACCATGTTATAGATTTCAGTCAAAGTCAGTATAGACTCAGATATCTTCAAATGTTATAGCTTACAGTGAGTCAGTAAATACTCAAAATGTTTTCAATGTGTTAAAGCTTTCATTCAAGTCAGTATTTTGCCCTGTTCAGGGACAAACAGGCTTAATGCATGTGCGTAAAGTTTGTCCCAGAAAGGCCTGTGCATTTCTCACAGGCTAATCATGAACAACTCTTTCCGCTTTTATCGCATTTTTTGTTACAAGAAAGTCTTATTAGCAAAAAATCATGTTTCAGCTGAAAGAGTTTTTCCTGTTTAGCCTTTGAAGAATGCACAGGCTAATCTGGGACGTAACTTTGAACATCTGCATTAAACCCAGTCTTCACAGAAGATGGCTCATAGTCTCAAATATTTCACCATGTTAAAGTTTTCATTTAAAAACAGTATAGTCTCAAATATTAACCCTTACAGTTTGTTGATTCCTAGTAATAAGACCTACCTTCAAACATTTACTAATATAACAACTAACTGTTGACTTGATATATAAAAAAATGTAAAAAATGTATCAGGCAGCGTTATATCAGGCAGATATCAATGTATTGGTATGATAAATTAAACTATTCTCCCCACAGTATGCCTACTACAAGAAGATGACCCAGGCAGCAGTTCTCATTCAGAGCCAGTTCAGGAGCTACTATGCACAGAAGCGCTTCAAAAAGAGTCGTGATGCCGCCGTCGTAATACAGAACCAATACCGCAGCTACAAGGAACACGAGCGACTCAAGAAAGGGGGAAATAAATCTGTCACTCAGAGATTTCGGTAAATTATAAAATATTTGTTTAAGTTCGATTTAATCAAAAGCTTAAAGCTAATTGAAACACTCTTGTGTGTTGTCCTGGGTAGAACCAGTACTTGGTATCATTTGGGGAGTTTTAAAGAATGCTTCCATGACCTGCTGGTCGCTAGGTGGCCAAAACATCCACTACGCCACAGCAACCTCATAAAGAGATTTCGTTTTCATGGTCTATAGAAAATTTGCAATATCGCATGATGAACATTTCTTGAAGGCAAGTTTTCTAGAGATTAGTCTGTTCAAAGTATAAGACAATTGTTTTATAATGAAAATTATATTGTAGATATTCACAAAAGGATTCGGGTAGTAGTTGTTTTTGCAACCATGGTTTATTTTGGAAAAGTATTTTTATGTCCCCCACCACTATAGTGGCGGACATATTGATTTTGCCCTGTCTGTCAATTGGTTGGTTTGTGTGTTTGTTTGCTCCAACTTAAACATTTTGCCATAACTTTTGCAATATTGAAGATAGCAACTTGATGTTTGACATGCATGTGTATCTCATGGAGCTGCACATTTTGAGTGGTGAAAGGTCAATGTCAAGGCCATCCTTCAAGGTCAAAGGTCAGATATAAAGCTTCAAAGCGGCGCAGTAGGGGACTTAGTGTTTCTGACAAACACATATCTTGTTTAAATTAATAATTCTGATAATTTTAAAAGTTACAATGAAATTCAACTTGACTTTTTGAGATACAGACAGGTAAAATTGGTGCTTCTAGCATAATTGGTAGAGAGGGCTTGACTACAGAACTAAGAATTTAGGGTTTGATCACCAGCCCAGACACATTACTTGTATGGGTATCGGTCAAGAAATCCCTGCTACGGCCATTCTCTGAGTGTAGTAACAAAAATACAAACATATTTCATGTCTTGCAATGCGAATATCTAAATTTGTATTTACCAAATGTATCACAGGTAACATTGCATAATTAATAATATACACTTTCATCTGAGTAGTAAAAAATACAAATATTGTCATGTCTTGCAAAGTAAATTTCTCAAATTCTATTAACAAAATTTATCCCTGGTTATACTGCACTAATAATAATATACACTTTCATGGGAGTAGTAAAAAATAGAATGATTATTAATGTATTTTGTGACCATAACTAGCCCTGCTGGTTACACTGGACTAATAATAATTTACACTTTCATGGGAGAAGTAAAGATTACAAAGATGGGAGTAGTAAAAAATAAAATGATTATTAATGTATTTCAAATAAAAAAGCTAATTTTTTTAACACATCTATCCGTGGTTAATAGCACGATCCCTGGTTACACTGCACTTATATTTCCTGGTAACATTGCACTTATATTTCCCCAGGAGCCACTACCAAAGGAAGCCAATTGTTGCTGGAAAAGGTGCCCGGGTTGTGCAGATAGTACCAGACACTGACGGGTAGGTTTGACTAATGAGCCCCATTCTGGGAAAACTGGGCTTAATGCATGTGCGTTAAGTGTTGTCCCAGATTAGCCAGTGCAGTCTGCACAGGATTATTAGGGAAACACTTTCTGCCTTTATTGGACTTGGTTAAGGCACATCTTTTAAACATCAAATTGCCTGACAGCAGAAAGTGTGGTCCTTGATTAGCCTGTGCAGATTGCACAGGCTCATGTGGGACAACACTGTTGGCACATGCAAGCAGCCCAGATTTCCTAGAATATGTAGCAAGTTGAATTGTATGGGAACTGCATTAAAAGTCTTGGCTTAAAGTTATAAGGTAGTTAAGAACAGAACAGAAAGGAATAGTTTATTTTTGACTTAAGCATGTGAAGCTCATCGTCATTAACATACATATAAATAAATATTTACCAAATATTACCAAGAAATGTCCGTAAGGCTTCGTTTATTTTATTAAACTACCAAAGAAAACTTCAAAGCTGATATGATTTTTAGCGAGACTGTTTTCAGAGAAAACCTGAGCTATTGTCATAGCAAGCTTGTCAGACGTCGGCCGTAGGCGTCGTGCTAAAACCTTTACATTGGCTCTAAAATCAAAGTGCTTCCACCTACAACTTTGAAACTTCATATGTAGATGCACCTTGATGAGTTCTACAAGCCACACCCATTTTTAGGTCACTAGGTCAAAGGTCAAGGTCACTGTGACCTCTAACATCAAACTTTAACATAGGCTCTAAAATCAAAGATGAGTTCTACATGCCACACCCATTTTTGGGTCACTAGGTCAAAGGTCAATGTCACTGTGACCTCTAACATAAAACTTTAACAAAAACCTTAGCATTCCCTCTAAAATTGAAGTGCTTCCACCTACAACTTTGAAACTTCATATGTAGATGCACCTTGATGAGTTTTACACGCCACACCCTTTTTGGGTCACTAGGTCAAAGGTCAAGGTCACTGTGACCTCTAAAAAAATAAAAAAATTCTGACAAGCTTTCGCAGCCGAGCGTGGCACCCGTTATGTGGTGCTCTTGTTTATAATTTTCAATCACTCTAGACTTGGGGGAAAAAGTTCTTTGCCATGATTTGGTACCATAAGCAATACTTTTCATTTAAGTGACCCCTGAGCAAATGCATGTCATTCAAAGTTAGAATGTATCTATGTAGGTGACCATGTATATGATTGTTAATTGTAGCAAGCATACACTATAGTTTTGGTGTGTATGATATAGCTATGTAGCAATGTATGACACTAATGCTGGATGTTTCTATTATTGCTTGCTCAGAGAGTTTTGGAAAGGTTGGAAGGGACATACGGTGTGTAACGTTTATAGTGAGGCGTAACGTTTATTGTGAAAAGTGCAGTGTTGAACACTCAGTTCTGAAGCAATATCAAGTGTATGGATGTAAATTCAGTGACGTGTAATTTTTGGTATTAATCTTTCTGTAATAATATAATATCTGTTTCATACAAAAGCATTGCTGGGTTACAAAGGCATTAAATTAAAATGCAAAGAGCTACATGTAAAACTATGAGGTCTTCTCAGGGAAAACTGGGCCTTAATCATGTGTGTTAATTGTTATCCCAGATAAGCCTGTGCAGTGTGCAGAGATAATCAGGGACAATTCTTTGGGGTTTATTTTTGGTCAAAAAGAGACTTTCTTTAACCTGTACTCATTCAGAAGCAACGTGAAAATGTGTATATGCGAACAGCATTAAACCATAACAGCCTGCTAGTAACTCGCAGTCTGTTCAGGTTTTATGCTGTTTGCTGCTCATCAGTATCATATGGTTGGAAATAAAGCCTTTAAATCTTGAATCTAGTAAGAAAGGTCTTTAATTAAATTTAACTTCCTAAGGGACTACTAATGTGTAAAATATGTATCTAAGTGGTAAAGGGTTAAATAAAAAATTTCATAAAAGCAGAAAATGTTGTCCCTTATAAGTCTGTGCAGACTCTACACATTAATCTAGGATGACACTTTATGCAAATGCATGAAGCCACGTTTTTCCCTGAGTACATCTCATATCTTTTCTCTCTAACACTATGTGCTGCATTTGTTTGAAGATTATACACACTTGTTATAATTAACAGTTTACATCTCTCCAAGGACATAAATTCTTACCCAAAGAAGGAATATGTTTTTTTTATTATTCAAGTGTTTTTCATAATGCAGAAAACAAACCTGCTTAGTTGCTCATTGATGGATGCTTCTATTTAACAGAACTGATTGGGACACCTGCATTCTATTGTTACAACAGCCTTTGAAAAAAGTCTGCTTTTGTTTTTCATGTATTCTTTTATTGGTGTACTTTGGGTATACATGGTATTCAGCTTAGATATAAACCTTTTCCCCCATAAGAAGCAAAGTGAAATTGGCTATGTGCAAACATCCTAAGACTAGAACAGCCTGTTAGTAACTCTCAGTCTGTCCAGGTTTTATACTGTTTGCTGCTCATCAGTATCTAAGGGATGGAAATGAAGTCTTTAAAACTTGAATCTTGTAAGAAAGGTCTTTAATTAAATTTAACTTTCTAAGGGACTACAATTGCGTAAAAATACATATCTAAGTGGTAACGGGTTAATGGTTAGGATCTATTGTCTTTATATAAATATGTTTTATTTTTGAAAGTGCCAAACAAAACCCATAAATTGTCCATCTCTTAATTGGAAAAAAATTTTCTTGATAAAAATCATGGTACATGTAAAAAGTTTAACTTCAAGTCTAACTGATATTTTGTCATGGGCTGTTGAGCTTTTGTCCATATTGTTTTACACAATTATAATAGGTTTTGTTCACACAGGTCAGGGACGTCCTTGTACAGCAGTAAGAACTAGTTCAGAGGTTACTTTCTACATTACATTTAACACTTGCTCTGGGAAGACTGGGATTAATGCATGCATATTAATAAACGTTCCAGATTAGCCTGTGCAGCCCGCAGAGGCTAATCACGGATGACACCTTTAATCAAAACTGGATTTTTGTGAAAAGGATGCGTCCTTAATAAAAACTATGAAAGAGGAAATTGTCGTCCCTGATAAGCTGTGCGGACTGCACATGCTTTTGTGTGATGAGTCTTGAAGAGGGAGGTTAATTTACTTAGTTGTCAAAGTTCCTGTAGGGGTTCAATTGTTCAGTTATGTATGGTGTTTGTTGATATAATTCATATAACAATTTTCAAGGAAAGGTCTTCTTTTTCTATGTAATTTGTTTCTTTATTTTGCTGGTTTTGTAAGAATATGAATGTAAGTGTTTTGAATTGTGTGCACAAACATTTTTGAATTTTCGGCTCACCTAAAAACAAAGTGCTTCAGGTGGGCTATTGTAATAATCTATGTATGACCTTGTTCAGTAGCACTGTCAACTTAGATCTGATTACAACTCTAGAGGCCACAGGTTTGTTTCCATCTTGATGGAACTTTGTTATAACTTTTTTCTTAACAGTACATGTATATAGTTCAAGATCAAATTTGGGTCATATGAGATAAAAATGACCAGGTAACAACCTTGAAAAACCTTGTTACCTCTTTAGAAGCCACATTTTTTATTAAATGTTAATTCAACTCTACCTAAATGTTAATCTTGACAGTATTTAGGTCAAGTTTGAATTAGGGTCAACTGGGATGAGGGTCAAAACCTAGAAAACATTGAAGACCCTATTATTTCAACAGTAAATACCTCTAATGTAACCTACATGTAATTAAGAAGAATTTTAGTACGAGTGTTTGTACTCAAATTAAAACTACATTTCATTTAGATTAATCATAATAATTAGTTGAAAAAATTATAAAGTGTTACAAAATCAAAACAGTTAATTATATATCTCCTGTATTTCTGTTGTTTTGTTTTATTTTGTGACAATATGTGGATTGCTTATTAGCCGGATTTTTTTCGAAAAAATCTCGGCTTATAGATTGATGTTGTCGGGCGGGCGGGGGGGCGGGGCGGGGGGGCGGGCGGGCGGCGTGCTCGAAAATGTTAAAGTTCTTATTTCATGGTATAACTTTGGTATGCTTGGACCTAGAGTCTTCAAACTTGACATGAAGGTTGGCCAGGATTAACAGATGACCACTGGTCATTTCAAGGTCATTTATTTGAAGGTCAAGGTCACTGTGACCTTCAATATAAAAAATGTTAAAGTTGTTATAACTTTGGTATGCTTGGACCTAGAGTCTTGAAACTTGACATGAAGGTTGGCCATAACTAGTTAGTAACCACTGGTCATTTCAAGGTCATTCATTTGAAGGTCAAGGTCACTGTGACCTTGAATGTAAAAATGTTAAAGTTCTTATTTCATGGTATAACTTTGGTATGCTTGGACCTAGAGTCTTCAAACTTGACATGAAGGTTGGCCAGGATTAACAGATGACCACTGGTCATTTCAAGGTCATTCATTTGAAGGTGAAGGTCACTGTGACCTTCAATATAAAAATGTTAAAGTTGTTATAACTTTGGTATGCTTGGACCTAGAGTCTTGAAACTTGACATGAAGGTTGGCCAGAACTAGTAAGTAACCACTGGACATTTCAAGGTCATTCATTTGAAGGTCAAGGTCACTGTGACCTTGAATGTAAAAATGTTAAAGTTGTTATAACTTTGGTATGCTTGGACCTAGAGTCTTGAAACTTGACATGAAGGTTGGCCAGAACTAGTAAGTAACCACTGGACATTTCAAGGTCATTCATTTGAAGGTCAAGGTCACTGTGACCTTGAATGTAAAAATGTTAAAGTTCTTATTTCATGTTATAACTTTGGTATGCTTGTACCTAGAGTCTTCAAACTTGAAATAAAGATTGGCCAGTACTAGAAGATGACCACTGGTCATTTCAATGTCATTCATTTGAAGGTCAAGGTCACTGTGACCTTAAATGTTAAAATGTTAAAATTGTTATAACTTTGGTATGCTTGGACATAGAGTCTTCAAACTTGACATGAAGGTTTGCAAGCACACTTAGATGACCACTGGTCATTTCAAGGTCATTCATTCTAAGGTCAAGGTCACTGTGACCTTGAATGTAAAAATGTTAAAGTTCTTATAACTTTGGTAGGTAAAAATGTTAAAGTTCATATTTGTGACCTTAAATGTTATTGTTGTTCATGTATATGCATGCATTCAAAACATAACACAAGGTTTGCTCATGCCTTGAAAAGTACTTACATTTCATTTTGACCTTTGAACAATATTTCAGTAATTTAAGTATTGCATTGACAAAAACACGAAAGGTACTTTCCTGTCATTTAAATCAAAAATCCGGCTTCAATGCGGTCATCTCCGACCGCGGAACTCTTGTATAAAATTTAAAATGCATGTTGTAATGTAATAGCCAGTTTGGCTAAGTGTGTATGGTGATAGCATTTTATTCCAAGGCTCAGTGGTTCACATGTGGTAAATTTGTCTTTCTCTTTAATTCTTATCTATGATCGGGGGCATATTGTTTTTGGCCTGTCTGTCTCTCTGTCAATCTGTCGGTCTGTCTGTCATTCTGTCCCAAAACTTTCACCTTGGTTAAAGTTTTGCGATAAATTTTGCAATAATGATGATAGAAACTTGATATTTGGCATGCATGTGTATCTCAAGGTCAAATGTAAAAAAAAACAAATTTAAGGGAAGTAAAAATAAGCTTTAAAGGGAGATCATTATCTGCCTGCCAAATGATAAAAAAATAAAAATAAATCAAAGTGGCGCAGTAGGGGGCATTGTGTTTCTAAAAACACAACTCTTGAAACTGGTTTTTTAGTTCAAATGTTTATACATTTATAAAGGCTAAGATCTGTAAACATGTCCCTTGAAATGTTTGATTTAAAAAAACAACTTTCTAGTCATGTGGAATACATGTTACCAAAGAAAAAAAACACATAAATAATCTGCAGGATATGAGGTCTTGTAACTTTTGAATTTTGCAGGACTTTGTCAGACTTTACCGCACCTTGTGTTTTTAGCCTATAAAAATTAAATACTCTGTAACAAGTCTGTTACTCTGATGTTCACAATCAAAACTGTTATGGTAACAATATTAAGATTTCTTTATAATATTTGTTAAAAATAGAAAAGAATTAAGTATCATATGACAACAGTACTACGAAAAACATTTTTCCTTACAATATTAAATATGTTTTTTTATCTAAAATAGAATGATGATATTATAATATGACATTTGCTTTGGCGAATGTATTATAAATTGGACAAAATAATCCATCTAAACTGTCGCTTCAAAAAGAATCAAATAATTATTTGTGTTATTATTTTAGAATCAAATAATTATTTGTGTTATTATTTTAGAATCAAATAATTATTTGTGTTATTATTTTAGAATCAAATAATTATTTGTGTTATTATTTTAGAATCAAATAATTATTTGTGTTATTATTTTAGAATCAAATAATTATTTATGTTATTATTTTACAGCAAACACTTAAGACCCACCTCCAGGTATAAATGTCATTGCTGTTGTTGCATTTGAGCCTTGTTCTGAGAAAACTGGGCTTATTACATGTGCGTAAAGTGTCGTACCAGATTTGCCTTTGCAGTCCGCACAGGCTAATCAGGGATGACACTTTCCGCCTAAACTTGATTTTCGGTAAGGAGGGACTAACTTGAAACTAAAAATACCATAAAAGCGGAAAGTGTCGTCCCTGATTAGCCTGTGCAGACTGCACAGGCTAATCTGGGATGACACTTTACGCACATGCACTATGCCAAGTTTTATCATAACAAGACACATTTGTTCTCATATGCTCATATTCACAAAATTCTTTATTAGTATCTCTACTTTCAGGTTATGTGAAATTCTCAAGGCAGCGTTACATTATGAAATCCATCGATTGTTTAAAAGGATAAAATCTTAAATAACTTAACAATATGCCTTATAAATATCTCTATTTGCAAGTTAAGTGAAATTCTTTAGGCAGTTTGGCATTGTGAAATCTACTGATTTTTAATACTATAAAATCTTACATAGTTATGCAACAGTATTTTATTATTTCAAAATATTTACACGTAATCAGACACAATTGTAAAAGTTTTAAATAAAGAAGTTTTGTGAACATGTTGCTGTGGATAAATTTGAATTTTATTTATTTTATTCTTTTTTCTGTGGACACTTGTTTGTTGTATTTGTATTTCAAACACAATGACTTCCTAACTGCCATATCCTGAATGAATATGGAACCTCTTAATGCATTACAACATATAAAAGGTATTAAACTTATTAAATGTAAATCAATTAATGTTTTCAGTATACAAAAAAAATCTTCAAACTGAAAATGGTCTTTTTTATCTTGCATCTAATAGCTATTCTGTAGATGATGTCTGAAGAATTTTATAAGAAAGTATTGTCGTAAGTTATAATATTGTTTAACACGCAACAAACAGATGCAGTCATATTTCAGATTGGTTTTCTCTGACTTTGGTTACACAATCCTTTGTTTCCTCAGGCAAAACGATAAAGATATAACTATTTTGGGTGATTGTTAGGGTATTAGAAAGAAAAACTTGTGTCCAATAATTTATTTTAAGTACAGTATACTTGTTTACTGCATTCAAAAATGCCCTGTTTCCCACCAAATTAAAGTTGTCATGGAAATATGATTAATCAGCTATTTGTACCAATATATAGTTGCAATTGATTTATTAAATAAATATGTAGATATGTGTCTGGAAACTTTCATAGAAAACAATTGAGCGGTGCTCTGCCAAAGGGGGCTTAATGCATGTGCGTAAAGTGTCGTCCCAGATTAGCCAGTGCAGTCCACACAGGCTAATCAAGGACAACACTATCTGCTTTTATGGTATTTTTTTATTTTAAAGATAGTCTCTTTATAGCAAAAATCTAGTTTTTTGTGTGGAAAGTGTCGTCCCTGATTAGCCTGTGACGACTACACAGGCTAATTTGAGAAGACACTTTACGCACGTGCATTGAACCCCCTTTTCACAGAGCACAGCCAAATTTATTTTAATGGTTTAGAGCTAGGATTTAAACAGAGATTTGATAATTATAAATATTAAGCCAGTTCATGTTCAAACTTTTTTATATTGTGTGCATGATATACTTAATTGTCATTAATGTTTAGTTCTGCATGCAGTTTGAATTACAAAGTATATACAGTACTTGGCTTTTATTGTTCTCATACCTGTGGTTACCTGTAATGGTGCATATTTAGATGAAAATAGTGCCACAGACACTTGTTATTACTTCCATAAAGTTTTTGTCTGCTATTTGAATTTGATGCTTGTTTTGTTTGTGTGTGCTTTTATGGTGGTTTCATTGTAAGCTCTTGTGATCGCCTATTGTCAGTTGTGTGTTGCCATAAGTATGTCAACATCAAGCTTTTGATAACTTTATAAGTAACATACATTTCATATTCTTTGTGAAACATCTTTGGACAATAGTTCTAATGATATCTCATCTGAATGTGAAACTGTGTCACGTTGGGTCAAAAACTAGATAACTCTGTCAACTTTTTACAAAACCTAGACCTTAACCAAGTTTTGAAACTTCTTCAGCTCCACTTTACAATATAATGCTAAGTTTTGGGGCAATTTTACTTATATGGTCATAGTAGAAGCTTTTGATCACTTCAGAATTCACGTGTTTTCCCAATCATTATAAAACTCAAAACATTAAAAATTTGTTGAAACGATTTCTGTACCAAGTTCCAAAATTGTTCAATTTCTTTGACACACATTGCTGCCAGGAGGAGGGGCAGTTTCCATGTGTTTAGTTTATTAAAAGATTATTAACACTGTAGAAGACACAAGCTTTGCCTTATGGTATTTAAATTGCCTTGTAAACTATTGTTCTCATTTCTTGGTGGAGTTTGAAAATGGTTCTACTACATTGACAAACATAGTCATCCCTTGGTGGAAAAGTTTTCCTTTTATTGTTATATTGAAAACATAAGCTCAATATTATAAGTTACACTGTTTGTAACTGAGGGTGTATTGGAAATACACCTTCAGTAATTTCATAGCATGCGAGAGCAAAGCTCGAGTATGGTATGAAAGTACTGAGGGTGTACACCATCAGTTACTAACTGTGTAACGATACGGATAATATCTCAACCGACTACTCGATTACTCGGGTGTATGGAAAATACACCATGGGAATGTGACCTCTCTAAGCCAATCGGATTAGGTCATTTTTGTAGGAGTTGAGATATATCATAATACCTAAACATAATATGATTTCAAGTGAGCGTTCTATTGCCCAAATATGGTCCCTCTTGTTTTGTGGGAAAAAATCAAAATAGGCAGGAAATGTTTGCTTGATGGCAACAGTTAACCCAGCCTTTACCCAGGTGATAAGTCAAAAAAGTGCTAATGGATTTCTTTTCATATTTCAGCCTTTGTTAAGCCTCTTCTGTATTATTATATGTACATAATAAATATTGCTAGGTTAGTGTTGAATAATACCTGCATCTGATTGGACTGCACAGGCTAATAATCTAAGGGTCATATATTTAAATCTGGGTATTTTCTTTAGGTGCCAGGAAGAAGCAAACATAGCCATCGACGACTGCCACCAAGACTCCAGTGAGATGCCGACGCCATCTGGTGATCAGGCTGAATCAGCAGGGAGGACCACTCAGGACATGGAGGGAGATAAAGCTGAGGTGCCGCTAAACTGAGTTATCTTCCCATACCTCTGAAGAGATATTCTTTTGATGATTGTTGGAATTCTAACGCGGTGACAACTGGTTTCTCCCTAATTGACATGAGGCAGTGTTTTATTTACAATTGCCAAGTCATGGGTCCTATTTCCCCTACATTCATAAATCAATGAGTCCCACAGAGCGGAAATAAAAGATTTGAAAATTGCAATGAATCTCCAATGGAATGAGTATAAGACCTCGGATGTGATCCAAAATGCAACACTAATGAGGATAACAAATATGAACGGATTGATGCGATTAAGTATTGTCATTTAGATTTAAGTGACTTTGATTCTTTTGTGCATAACAGATAAAAGTTGTTTGCCCCTGCATGTGGGGATTAGGAGTATAAAACGAGGTACATCTTCATACCCTTGAAGAAGTATTTCTTTCTTTTTTCTTTTTATTATTGACAAGGATTTTGTGGTAATAAGAAAGGAAGAAAGTATGGCTGCAATGAAGGGGTCCAGTTGGAAACAATTATTTAAAGAAAATTGAACATAATACAGAAAAATTCATCACAAACAGTCATCCTGACTTGTGAACAGAAATTGCTTGTTAATAACTTTATACAAATATTTTAATGAACATCATTATTATAATTGCACATATAGAATTTTGCACAATGTTTTTTATTCTCAGTCCTTGTGGTATTATGTCATTTAATTCTAAATTACAGTAATTTTCTTTGAATTTTTTCTTGAAGGATTGCATTTAATGTTTTTGTATAATTCCCAGAACAAACATTTATATTATTAATAAAGCGTTCCATTAGTAGTGTTCACTGTAAATTTGCGTACACCCGCATTTTTAGCAAAATTAATTATTTTGTCATGACTCTAAAAAAATTTTGACGTACTGTTTTTATGCCATTATCAATTACTAAATTTTCCGGCAGTTTATATTATTATACTATTTTTCTAGAATTCTTCCCTGTTGCGATTATCCTATGACACTCTGTTCATGTGTTTTTACAAATGGTTTAAGGTCATAAAACCTGGCGGACGAATTCCTTAAGGCTCTTTTCCGTTACATTTGCGTTATTGGGTAAATGACTTGTGTATACCAGCAATAGACAATGGTTTCACCCTACATCTTAATGTGAAACATAGACACTGTAAATTTAAGTAATGTATACTTTACAGCGAGGTATTTTACAAGCACGTATAATTATCCGTTAAAAAATTTGGCACTATACACATTGCTTACCAGTATCTGATCAAAAATGTTATGTTGTTAGAGTGTATTTAAAAATTATAACACCTTTTTTGTCTCTAAATTTTCTGACACCTATATTTTTTAAATATTTTTGTACCTGAATATTCGGACATAACAAAATATAAAAAAAAATATCCAATAACTTGGAGTTATCACGATAATACATAAATAATTGCATTTTAATAACTTAATTATTTAAGACTTAATTCAGAGATAATAGAGGGAAAAGATTATCTTGTCAGTTACTGGAACTACATTCATGTGTTGTGATTATTTTCTTGCTCATTTGTTAAAAATATATTTCATCAAAGGGCTTTCCAAAAACTTGGATAACCTCCCTTTATTGCAAAAAGGGCCATACTCACAGTTCATAATCAACTTCTCGTTACTTTTTCATAGCCACTAATTGTAAGTATGCAACTATTGATTGTGTTATTGACATTGAATGTTAATTTTTACATAAAATTACTTATACAATTGTTCAGAAACAGTTTATTTATGATATATTATCAAATAAGATGAACTTATAAAATCAATTTCAGACCATACAAGTTGTGCATGTTCTTGTTAGAAAAGCATGGCATTGCTTTTAGGAAGAACATTTCAAGTGTAATATCAACATTTTTGTGTGTGGGGGTAACAGATTTTTAACCAGGTTTTCCGAAGGAAAAAACTGGTTATTACATTGGCGAATGCGGGCGGGCTGGCTGGCTGGCTGGCGGGCTGGCGGAACAAGCTTGTCCGGGCCATAACTATGTTGTTCATTGTCAGATTTTAAAATCATTTGGCACATTTGTTCACCATCATTGGACGGTGTGTCGCGCGAAATAATTACGTCGATATCTCCAAGGTCAAGGTCACACTTTGAGTTCAAAGGTCAAAAATGGCCATAAATGAGCTTGTCCTGGCCATAACTATGTCATTCATTGTGAGATTTTAAAATCATTTGGCACATTTGTTCACCATCATGGGACGGTGTGTCGCACGAAAGAATCACGTCAATATCTCCAATGTCAAGGTCGCCACTACTAAAAATAGATTTTTTTAAAAACAAACTTACAAAGGGGGTTAATTTTGTTTGTTCATTTCAAAAGTTCAGTTTGAGTTTTCTCCCTTTATCAGATTTTTTTTCACAATGAAAACCTGGTTTTGTGACAATTTTGTCCCTTGTTTTGTTATGCTATAGTAACTGCTTTTTTTTCATTTCCTGCATTGAAAAGTGCTAACAAATATAAAATGCCAATGTTTTCCTTATATAAGTCCCATACTTTTACAACTGTTTATTTATCTGTATAATCATGTTTAAAGTTTATTAAATGATTTGGTGAGAATTGTCTTATTATTTGTATTGTCATTTTGAGAATGTTAAAGATAACACATGAACAAGTGGAAAAACTCTTTAAAAATTCAAAACTGTCACTAATATTTTATCATATTTTATTGCTGTTTAATTGTTTGGTACTAGAGCAAGATTCGCATATACTATTTATTACATCTTGTTTTGAAGTGGTGTATACTGAAGATTTTTAACTAGGTTTTCCGAAGGAAAAAACTGGTTATTAGATTGGCGCATGTCGGCAGGCTTGCGGGCGTGCGGAACAAACTTGTCCAGGCCATAACTTTGTCGTTCATTGTGAAATTTTAAATTCATTTGGCACATTTGTTCACCATCATTGGACGGTGTTTTGCGCGAAAGAATTACGTCGATTTTTCCAGTTCAAAGGTCAAAAATGGCCACAAATGAGCTTGTCCGGGCCTTAACTATGTCGTTCATTGTGAGATTTTAAAAATCATTTGGCACATTTGTTCATCATCATTGCACGGTGTGTTGCGCGCAAGAATTACATTGATAACTCCAAGGTTGCCACGACTAAAAATAGAATGATTTTGAAACAAGGGGGGTAACTACATGTATGAAAAATCAGTAACAATGCACATTTTGAGTTTGAGTTGTCTCCCTTTATCACACTTTTTTTCAAATTGAAATCAAGGTCGCCACAAGTAAAAATAGATTGAATTTGAAACAAGGGGGTAACAATGCACATTTTGAATTGTCTCCCTTTATCAGACTTTTTTTAAAATTGAAAACCTGGTTTTGTGACAATTTTGTCCCTTGTTAATTCAAGTTTAACTATGATTTATTGAAGCACTTTTCCATTGTTGAAATGTCCAGTCGTATGGAGTGATGCACATTTAAATGCACAATAAATATTTTATATTTATATATTTTCATTATTGAAGTTGGTAATGTCAAATTTGTCAAAGCAGTTCTTGGGGATCTGGCTAGAGTGTCACACAAATGTAAGGCTGGGCTAAAGAAGCTTCTAAATATCAACATATTTGCACGATTCCTTAATAGGAATTTGCTTCTTATTATCTTTATTAATTTTTCTTGGCTTAAGGTAAATGTTGATGGTTATTTTAATAACCAAATTTTCCAAGCACCAATACAATTGTTTTGCAGATATACATCCCAGTCTTGCTTGTCATGCAGTTTCATTATTGTTGTGTTTTATCTACTTAATCAGGCACTGTATTAAACATTATACACTTATTTCATGGATGCGCGGTGAACAGTCAAAACTGTTTCCCAAGGTATCAGGGATGACTTTGGTACTGTTGCCCGAGGCCGATAGGCCGAGGGCAACAGTTTCAAATGTCAGCCCTGATACCGAGGGACAACAGTTTTGACTGTTCACCAAGCATCCATGAAATAAGTGTTTTATTACCTGATCAAATTTCCAACCTAGAAATAACAGCAAACTAAATTTTTATTTACACACAACAGTAATCGATAAAATAAATTATTTTGACTGTTTAACTGTAAAATGACGTCATTTTTTCGACGAAATGACGTCATTATTTCAGCGGGCAACAGTTCAAACTGTTTACCGGTCAACAGTTCGATATTCACCGGTAACAGTTTAAAACATTGCAAATTTCTTTTTCTACGAGGAAATAGCAAAAATTAATTAATTATCATTTATATAAGACATCAGGTAATAATTTCAAATGTTATAAGCATTATTTCATAAAATAGAAATGTTGTGCTATTTGCATGTTCTCCTTATTTATGTATTGCTATTTGTTAAGCGTGTGTTATAATGACATGAATTGTGTTATTTCACTTATTACTTTTATGTGATAATGCATTTCAGGTTTATTCGTTACTGTTAATTTAAGTTTGCTGAATGGTTTTAGGTTCTGGTAAACTTTTTTTCTCTGTTTGAAAAAAACCCACATCTTATTATCTCATTTTTATGTGCCCCTTAAAAAAAACGGGACGTATTATAGTTTCACCTTGGCGGCGGGCGGGTGGCGTCCACAGCAGTTTCCGCTCTCTAATTGAAATAGTTTTCATCCGATTTTCACCAAACTTGGTCAGAAGTTTTATCTAGACAATATCTAGGTCAAGTTCGAATATGGGTTATGCCGGGTCAAAAACTAGGTCACAGGGTCACTTAGTGCATTTCAAGCATTTAGCATGGTTTCTGCTCTGTAATTGAAGTAGTTTTTATCCGATCTTCACCAAACTTGGTCAGAAGTTGTATCTGGACAATATCTAGGTCGAGTTCGAATATGGGTCATGCCAGGTCAAAAACTAGGTCACAGGGTCGCTTAGTGCATTTCAAGCATTTAGCATGGTGTCCGCTCTGTAATAGAAGTAGTTTTCATCCAATAATCACCATACTTGGTCAGAAGTTGTATCTAGACAATATCTAGGTCAAGTTCGAATATGGGTCATGCAGGGTCAAAAACTAGGTCACAGGGTCACGTAGTGCATTTCAAGCATTTAGCATGGTGTCCGCTCTCTAATTAAAGTAGTTTTCATTAAATCTTCACCAAATTTGGTCGGAAGTTGTGTCTTGATGATATGTAGGTCAAGTTCAAATATGGGTCATGGTTAAGTTATCAAGTTGTCCAAAACCTTCAAACGGGCGTATCTTGTGACAGTTTGGCACTCTTGTTAAATATAGTTGTATCTTAAATGGAACGTTTAACGTTTTGGTAAATTGACAAAATCACACATTTTCATTGTAGTAATGATATTTGTGAGGAAACAGTTATACTAAACATTTACCATGCTCTCAAATATCCATTATATGCATCTTTTGACAATTTAATAACCTTACAAGTATAAAGATTAACACATGCGAAACAATTGAATACATGTAATTTGGAGGGTTATGTTGTTATTGTTATATTTAACGGCACCATGAGGATTGCTTTAATGCTTATATAAAGTATAAAATACACCACAAATTGTATGAGTATGATGGTTGAGTGGTTTAAGTGTTAGACTTTTGCTCCAAGGGTCAGAGGTTCGAGTCCAGTTTAGGATTAATTTTTTTCTTTCTTTAATTATGCCCCCGGTAGGGTGGCATATAGCAGTTGAACTGTCCGTCAGTTTGTCTGTCAGTCCGAAAAAAAAATTAACATTGGCCATAACTTTTTCACTATTGAAGATACAACTTGATATTTGGCATGCACGTGTATCTCATTGAGCTGAACATTTTGAGTGGTGAAAGGTGAAGGTCAAGGTCATCCTTCAAGGTCAAATGTCAAATATATGGCGTCTGTCCGTCCGAAAATTTAAACATTGGCCATAACTTTTTCAATATTGAAGATAGCAACTTGATATTTAGAATGCATGTGCATCTCATGAAGCTGCACATTTTGAGTGGTGGAAGTTCAAGGTCAAGGCCATCCTTCAAGGTAAAAAAAAGTGGCGTTTTCATGAAGCTGCACATTTTGAGTGGTGGAAGTTCAAGGTCAAGGTCATCCTTCAAGGTAAAGGTCATCCTTCAAGGTCAAAGGTCAAAAAAAATAATTTCAAAGCGGAGTTTGCATGAAGCTGCACATTTTGAGTGGTGGAAGTTCAAGGTCAAGGTCATCTTTCAAGGGCAAAGGTAAAAAAAAATTTAAAAATTCAAAGCGGCGTTCTCATGAAGCTGCACATTTTGAGTGGTGGAAGTTCAAGGCCAAGGTCATCCTTCAAGGTCAAAGATAAAAAAAAATAAATAGGGGAAATGGTGTTTCTGACGAACACGTCTCTTGTTTTATTCATGTTTTTACTTGAGCTTTGTTGTTCCAATGTTTACATTTATCTACTTAAAACATTTAATGACAAACTTCAATACATGCCAAAAACTGTGAAAAGGTCCCTTTAAAATATTGGAACAATAATAATAATGCTGACAATTTATTTTGTGTTTATCACTAAAATACATGTGCTTAAATATTATTATCAACAATTTTTGTTTTGTACATAGATGCATTATTTATTATGTTGTGTTTTGAGATCAAGTTTATTTAAAAAAAAATGTTTTTTTCTTGAGACTTATTTATAACTTTGACGAGTTTACTTTTGACATTTAGAAAGTTTACTCTCAGTTTTCTTTTGAGGGCAGTTTTTGTCACTTCTTTTCTTCTTATGCAGCTTTTCAATGTACCTTTGCAGGAATGTATATGTTATATGTTTGTCAGTATACAGTTTCTCTATTAATGCATATACTGGTACCCTCAGCTATACTATCTGTATTATTGGCTGGATAAAATTAACCTGAAATTTCAGAAATAAGCCGTTTAAACAACTTTGATTTCCACACCTTTTATTATACCCCCACAAACGAAGTTTAGGGGGGTATATAGGAGTGAACTTGTCGGTCGGTCTGTCTGTCTGTCGGTCCGTATAAAGTGTCCGCTCTCTAATTCAAGTAGTTTTCATCCGATCTTCACCAAACTTGGTCAGAAGTTGTATCTACATGATGTCTAGGCCAGGTTCGAACATGGGCATTGCCGGGTCAAAAACTAGGTCAATGGGTCACTTAGTGCGTTTTAAACATTGAGCATGTTGTCCTCTTTTATTCAAGTAGTTTTCATCCGATCTTCTCCAAACATGGTCAGAAGTTGTATCTTGATAATGGCTAGGGCAATTTTGAATATGGGTCATGCCGGGTCAAAAACAAGGTCACAGGGTCACTTAGTGCATTTTAAACATCACAATGTTGTCCGCTCTCTAATTCAAGTAGTTTTCATCCAATCTTAACCGAACTTGGTCAGAAGTTGTATCTAGATGATGTCTAGGTCAAGTTTGAATATGGGTCATGCCGGTCAAAAACTAGGTCACGGGGTTTCTTAGTGCGTTTTAAACCTCACCATGCTGTCCGCTAGTTTTCAAGTAGTTTTCATCCAATCCTCACCAAGCTTGGGCACAAGTTTTATCTCGATGATCTCTAGGACAAGTTTGAACATGGGCCATTCCGGGCCTAAAACTAGGTCACGGGGTGCGTTTTTTAACATTCAGCATGGTGTCCGCTCTCTAATTCAAGTAGTTTACATTCGATCTTCACCAGACTTGGTCAGAAGTTTTATGGAGATGATCGTAAGGCCAAGTTAGAACATGGGCCTTTCTGGGTCAAAAACTAGGTCAAGGGGTCACTTAGTGTGTTTTAAAAATTGAGCATGGTTTCCGCTGTTTTTTGTGAAGATGACATGCAAAATATTATGCGGCATGTGGGGGTATTCGTCACGTCTGTGACAAAGCTCTAGTTTATCTTAATTTGCTGATTTATTAAATTTAATGATCAAATGTGACGTTATTTTAACCACTCATAGATTATGCAGCCATTTTCTTTTATTTGACTAAAACGTTTCTTACAATTGGTCACCTTAAGCCTTGATTGCTAATAAGCAAATGTTCGGCACCATACGATCTATTTCATTTAGTGTCAGGTAAAACTTTCGGAGCTACATGGTATATTTGTTATGTTTGTGTATTTTGTATTTTTCTGCTTCATAACTAGCATTCAGCTTTGCAACTGATTATTATCAGCTCTGCTTATTATAATCTTATGGAGATGTATATGCTGTTTTCAAAGAATTAGCAAATTGTTTTCACTAATCCTAACAACTATATTTGACAATTTATTGCAAATTTGAACATTTTAACCATGATATGATCATTATGTTCTTAAAAAAATAGTTAAGTAGTTAATCATATTTTTTGACTTTTCACTTTGTGGTATGCATATTTTATAAATGAAGCTTAAAATTGTTAAGTAATTTACAATTCAAAATGTTGTTTTAAGAATAGTACAGTATATTGCTTTTAAATTACCACATTTGTTCTTCATGTTTCTTTCACTTTCTGATTTGATAAACAGATTAATTTATTGATATAATATTTTGTAAATGTTTGATCATCATATGTTGTAATAATTATTAGTCAAAGTGAATCCCATGTTTTCCATGTCCACAGTTTATATTTATATATATATTTGTTATTGTGATAAAACATGTTTTCAATGTTCTCTCTTTTTTACTTAAAATTTGTCAACAAAAATAAAAACTTTGGAAAATTTAAACACTGTTTATTTATTTTGTTTACATAGCCAGCTTTCGTTAATTAAATAAAACTATTCCTTTGGTCAAATTTAAAGATAATGATGTTTCCTGGCAGGTAGCCGTTTGTTAACCATTTATGCCTAGCGTCTAGAAAAAAGGCCTTGGCAAACAGCGTAGACCCAGATGAGACGCCGCATAATGTGGCGTCTCATCTGGGTCTGCGCTCTTTGCTTAAAGGAATTTCTGTAAGAAATAATCTACATATAGAATTAAATATACTAGACATACCTAATTTTGGAAAATAAATTAATCCAATTTAGGATGGGAGAGTCAACTAGGCATAAATGGGTTAAGACACTCGTAAGGTGAAACTATTATCGCAATGTACTAGTACTTACCCGTACTCCAGAATGGGCTAGATTGTTGGAAAATCCACTAATCTAAGAGTACAAACAAGAATCTATCAACAACCATATTTATTTATAGATATTGATTACAAACAAAGATCTAGATCTTTGGTACAAAAAAGTTACACACAAAAAAGTTGAACATATCAATATTAGTGAAAAATGTGTTTAAATTGCCCTTAAATCATGTATTAAACCTTTATTTGAATGCAACTAGCATTTGGCAATAGCATTGGTCAGTTCTAGATATATCAATGAATTAGATGGTGTAGATGGTGTGTTGTTCTTTTTATAAGATAGTTTGAATCCTGATAACATCTATTTCAAGACTATTTCGTTTTAACACATTGAGGTCACAGTTTTGACACAAATTTACACAAATCTTGCTGATCTTGATCTATTGATGCTGATCTATTGACAAAGCAAAAGTCTGGCTCAGAGAAAACCGGGCTTAATGCATGTGCGTAAATAGTCATCCGAGATCAGCCTGTGCAGTCCGCACAGGATACGCAGCGACCACACTTTCATGTTCGGAATGTACAGGCAAAGCTGGGGCGACACTTAACTAACGCACACGCATTATGCCGCGTATTTCCTGAGCGAGGTTCATATCTGATCTTACTACCATCAAACAACGTAAAAACTCACACTGATCTTACTACCATCAAACAACGTAAAAACTCGCACCTAATTCTGACTTAATGTGCTTTTGACAAAGCAATATAACCATGTACATACTATAGTTTCATTGCAAAGGCATTTGAAAAAAAAACGTATTCCACATAAAGTATTTCAACTATCTGCCCATAAACACACCTCGATGCGTTCATTGCTATTAAATCCCTCCAACAAACGCCAATCGTGGATTCCAGCGCATCATAGAAAAACCGTTTTCATTGTTCGATGTACAGCGATAGACGAAGAAAAAGTTTTTTTATGACTTGTACTTTCAACGGGTCTCTAGATCTTATCGCAGTTTTATTGCTACAATCACTCGAAGTTGAGGTGCAAGCAAACGCTTATCAGACACCGTTATCTTCCAAAATGACATGTCCATTTTACCCAGAGGGCTTATTGGAAAACATGTTTCAACAACTCGATGTATCGTGTACTTTTTCGTGTATTTGATATTTACTTGAAATCTCGTATAATTAAAGAAACATCTTATCGCGTTTTTTTGTTGGAATTATTTGCCGTTTCAGCACATTGTTCTATGTGGTCGGCATACATTATAAAATAGATATGCGGAATCTCGATTCGTTATAGAAAAAAGGGCATTCCTCCATTTATTTTAAAGATAACTAAGTTATCAGTTTAAGTCGATTTGCCAAGTGTAATGTTACAGGTGGTTTTCAGCACTGCCTTTGACTTTGACGCGCGCGCAAATTAAAATATATATAAACATCTATTATTTCGTAAATTTACCGTTTATACCGCTTTATATGAGATTTGTGTTAACGATTTACTATGGCTGCCTTGGTCATATGCCATTTCATATAAACGTTTAGCATATGGAAACGGCAAAAAGGCTTAGAAATATATTATTGCACCATACATTGCAAACAAAAAGGTTGTCAATTACGGTGTCTCCGCTCGAAAACCAGCGTTTAATTCTTCGACTTAAATTGTTTCTTTCGTCCACAACTGTATGCGTTCGTTTATTAAACAATAGAGCATTTTATCCTTTATATTGATTGATGACATTGCATTATAATTACTTTGATCATGTCTGCTACCCAATTTGAAGAACAAAATCGTTCGTTTACCGCAAGTGTCAGGAAAATACATCGAGAATTTTATTATGGAGCTTACACATGTGTGATATCTTGCTGCATGATTTTATACAATTCGGCTCCGATTTCACAAATAACACGCAATTTAACTACTTTTTAATTTGATGATGCTTTTTGTATTTCAGTATGTTTCATAGGTCTGTTTAAATGGTACGCATCGTTTGTAATTGGTGTTTTTCGTGTGCAATAGTTTTTCAGTCCAAGCACGGCAATCAGTGACCACACCCATACTTTTACTGGGTTCGCTTGTTTCGCCAGTATTTATGCATACTCTTTATCGCCGTATTTTTGTTCAAGGTTTATATTTACTATAATGATGTCAGCATCATTCAATGCGTCATCATACATTTTTCCCATTGAAATAAAGAGCGCAAACACATCGCACATTTTCAAACATGTGTGAGCGGAATGACTGTTGGCGACCACAGCACCTTTAATTATGGATGAATAAATCGTTATCGTGTGTTAAATTGATTGTCTTACATTCTTATGACGCAAAAACACATACAACATGCAAAAATAAAACTACTATATTTTAATTTTTATTGACAAATCTTATATAACTTGCACATACACTTATCAGGAAACGACATCATGATATAGGAAGTTCATTTAAGTACACGTAACGCGCGAAAATACATGTAAAACAAATGGAAATATAAACATCAAGTTCACAAATGTACAATTTAATAAGTGTTGGTGAATAACTCTAGGGCAGGTATATAGCTATATATTTTGGACGAATAAAAATATAACTGATTCATCATTGATAGTATATCAAACTAATCACATATCCGAATCAGCCATGGCTCAAACATTACTTCAATGAAGTGTGTAAAAAGCACGAGCCTCGGGCTTCGAACTAAGGACAAAACGGACCGGCCTGGTTTTCGGTCTAGTGAACAAGTGGTGAGGGTGTTTCTGTTGACATATTCAGTATGTTCAGTGTAGTGTTGCGGTTTTGTCATAACTGAACCAATCATTTTGCGCTAAATGTCTGAGTGTGCTGAATTTAAAATTTCCAATATTAATGTACAGACGTGATTTAAAAAAGTGAATAGTTAAGAAGAGACAAAAGATAATTACTATTATACACAGGCTGTTCGACGTATAGCGCCGTGGATTATTATTATGGTCGTGGCATAACCAATGCATAGTCAGCTTTACAAGGATGAATATATACATGATTCTCAAGAATACATGGATTACCTTTAAGTGTTTTCCCTCAATGTTTAATTGTTCATTATCCGTATGTCGGCGATGGATTTACGGCTGTGTTTCTATACAAAAATGTTCTAAATTAAACTTACATGTAACTTCTTCTGGCTACAGTGTGCGACCTTGCAAGAATTCGGAACCCTTAATAGAAGTGACTACTCCAATGTTTCGATGTTGTGTGGCTTTTTTCCTGAATTATGATGTTTATGACAGTAAAATAGAACAAACCTTTTCATCTGTATCTTAAGCATTATAATTGAACTGTATTTATAGTTTTTTAGAATAGCTAATTATTATAATGTATTTTTATTTTAAATAATTCATAACAATTATATATTTACATTACAAATATACATTTTTCGAATTTTTCGTTGCCATATATTTCACTAATCAACATTATATTTTCATTTTAATATATTTACAGTAACATCAGAGTTACCTGAAGAGAATATAGCAGTTTATCCATACTAATGACATGCGAGTTCAGGATGCATGCTGCAGTGTTTGGACTTGGAGTTAAATTATCTCCCGAATGTTCGAGATGTTGTGGAACTATGCGTTGTGGAAGAGGCCGCACAATCTGGAAGAGCATTCGATAAACCTCGTGGCATTTTGGGATAAAATGGACATGTGGACATATTGTCCTGATACATGTTACGACCAGACAGATGCTGCAATTTTACATTTATTTCTTGCTATATTTGTATAATATTAAAATATGCAAATTTATAATTTTGTATACATTGTATGCTAGCCAGGTATTTTTAACGTTGATACACGTTCAGCAACGGTGTCGTTGTATTCATATTGCACTAGTTATAGAGATACATATTTTATATTATAACAATACTTAACTATTTGATTTTCTTAAACATTACAGATGGTGTATGCTGAGGATTCATCGACTATATAAAGCTTTGTTCCTTTTCGATATATACACGACTCACGTGTTTTTTATCCAATTTCAGATTGACCATACTTATATCGTTATTTACACTTTTCGGACAAACACTTAACGTTTCTTTGCTTATTACAGGACTTTTCGTTTCTTGTTTCGCAACACAGGAAGTGACATACCTCCATTGTCGAAGTTGCTGATCACCGCCACGTGCGCGCACGAGCAGACACTTGGTAACGTCGCCAGCCCCTACTGTCCCGGATGTAAGTACATAGTGCTATTTATGTATTGAAATGACCAATTCAATTCAATACGTTTGAGCCGTAAAACATAAAATTGCATTATCATTATGCATACACATGTTTTTTTCTTTCCACTTACCTTATCGATTCTATGTTTTGGTTCCGACACAAAACATACTTAAGATCATTTTCGCAAAGTAAACTCTTATGTAAATAGAAAAGATTTCTACACAAAGATATGGAAATTTTCAATAATTGATTATCATTTTTAAAGTGGGAAATAATTTGTGTTTCGTTAAAGTTATCTAATCAAGTATTGTCGACATACATTCCCTGTATGTTTGGCAATGTTAACGGAAACAAGTTGTTTATCGCCATACTACGCACTTGAAGAAGTTGTGCATTTTTTGCATCCGTTATCATCATTTGTACAGATTTGAGAGAACGGTATTTTCATTACGATTAGACCTAATGTATCAATTTCGATGACCTACACATGTACTTGGTAAATGATCTCATTCATATTCTTTTAATTTTCTCTAATTAGTTCACTGTTCATGATAGCAATACGTGTATTTCAAACTCAGTGCCCCAGATAAGCTGCGTATCTGCGTCTTTAACCCTATTAAAATGTTTTAAAACGCAAAGAAATACAATATCATGCGTATTGAAAACGCAACCAATTTGACTTTTACGCAAATTTGTCAAATTTGATGCGTACGATGCAATAGCTTCGATCGAAAATGCTTTGCTCGTTTTCGGAATTTTCTCTTAACTTTGGCATTATTATCATAACACGGCGAGCGTTATCATTCAGCAAGCGCACGGATAACGGAGAGTCAATATTATTAAAACGCTCTGCGGACTAGATTTCACAGTAAAATAAAGCGTCTGACCAAATAATTGACGAAGACAAACATGCGTTTTCAATATGACATAATTCGTCGCTCATTGTGCATGTATTTGTAAAGCGTCTGTACTTTCAGTTTCTATTAGGATGCGAAATCAGAATGTTTAAGAGAGGTTGAAAGACGTCCGCGATTGTTGCGCCAAAATATCAGTCGATTGCAAACTTTTTCGAATCAAGAAAGCAAGACCCAATAAGTGCAGAATATTCGTGTTATCGAATTTTTTCGGCGTAAGCTGTATTAAGCCAGCTTTTCACCCTGACTTGACCTTTGTAAGTGTCCAATAATATTCAAATAAAATTTCCCGCGGCTAGGTACGAATGAATACACTTCATTTATTCCATTGGCTGATTTGAGTATAACACCAGAACATTGGAAACATATCCGCGTCTTTGTAACACTGTTTTACTGCATGAAACAATTTTATCTCTAATGAAAAGGCTCAATAGATAGAACAGTTTTACAATCAATTTTCGACATAAATACAGTTTGTGCGTTCTCCTTTTATTTTCAGAGAATTACCAGCGCAAAAGCGTTTATACTAAAGGCTACTCATATTTAGTACTTACTTGCATTGCATTTAAACCCGCGAGGTTTCGGGTCAATTCGCGGCCAGTGTGTGAAAGTCAGAGTTTATATACAGTTCATCACCGGAGTTCGCAGAAGGGGTTGCGATCTTTTCATTGAAGGAAAAAAATGGAATCTATGCTATTTTTGACTGATGGAGTAAATAGTTCGTTTAGTCGCTTTGTCGCTTTGTCGATATATCAATATTTTAGGCACAGCTGTTGCCTTGGTCGTGTACAGTTGGCGTAAACAAGCCGTCGTTTCAGCAGCAGAATTGTTACCTAACTTAAATGCATTGCATTCCAATCCGCAAGGTATCAAGGTCAGTTTGCGGTCAGTTGCAGAAATCTTTATATAAACGCCGTCTCGTAAACTTTGTGCACTTGAAGTCTGTTTTGATCAGAAAGATACTAAAAAAAGATATTCGGCGATATTATTGTGGTATGTCAATCATCGATTTTTAAAATGTATTCAACATTTGCATGATAAGGACCAATTTTGATAAAATTAAGTAGAAATATTTATCCATTTAGACCAGTTTATTAAGCATGAGCACAATAATTACCTATACTATAATTATGCAATCAAATAAGATTCGAGTATTGCCGGCTGACCTATATGCACTCGTTTATTTTCATGTTTCTTGTGTTTTTCTATTCTGTAAATATAGATATCTGAGTAATAATATCACATAAAGCAAAATAAGCCACGAAATCTGGCGCAACACCCCGTAATTGATTTGCTTGTGATGGAGCTAAGAACTGCGCAGAAAAACGGCATCCGCTACTTTTTATCTCATAGAGATAACTTTTGATCGTTCATAAACATCGACCACAATCAACGCCGTATATCTTTTTTTAAAGATATTTCTTGTTAAGTTTAAAGTTTATATTAAGGACAGTTTCAAGGATTAAAGATGTTATGAAACTTCAGTTTATTAAAGTTAATTATGATAGTTTACATTTTTATTGAATCCATACAAGTGTGCAGCTTCAACAAAAGTAAAGCAGCAATGATTTTAAGGTATGCATTTTTATAAATCATTTCATCCTATTTCAAGAATGAAATCACCCTATTTTTCAAAATCGATGGGTGAAAACCCTATTAACCAAATAATTATCTGGGGCATTGAAACTGCGTTTTTTTCTAAGAATTATACATTCTCCGTCTATGTATTTGTACCCCTTTCTTTCTCAAATATTAATAATGATTTTCTTACATTTTTACACATCTGTTTCCATCAAATATACCTGCTTTTTTACATCCCAATCTTTTACACCTTAACATATTTTATTTAAAATTTAACAAACGGTGGTTTCAACGACTGAAGCTTTAATTTTACCGTTTAAACATGGTAACACAGCTTAAATCAATTATATTTTTTAACGAAGTTCTGTTCGCTTTGTCCTGTATTTTATAGGCAATTGATCCCTTTCATTAAAATAAAATATTAAAATACTAGCGGGTGTTAAATTCACGTTATCTCCAGATAATAAATTGGAGTTGGTTTTTTTCTAACATCGCCCAACACTTATATCATGTCATTTATTGATTCCTAACACCGTCCAACACTTATATCATGTCATTTATTTATTCCGAACACCGTCTAACACTTATATCATGTCATTTATTTATTCCTAACACCGTATAACACTTATATCATGTCATCCAAACCCAGACGCGGATGCTGTATCCACCCCATACGAGGGCAGCAAGGAGGAGAAGCTTCACGGTATGGCTGAGGTCATGTGTGCACACTGCAAGCCACAGGACAGCACATGCACGCGTCTTTTCTGTAAGCATGTATATATTTCCATCATTATATCTTTTCGTGTTGTTTTAGGTGGCTAATTCAACATTTTCCCCACAGTTTTATCATTTAAAATAAATTAAGGCCGATGTCGTGGCCAAGGGTCCAAATGATTTTGTATACTTGTTTAAAGATTTTTTCTTTTGAAATTTGGAAATCAAGAAACACTCTGTTATTGTACTTTGGTTCGCATTTGTCTGATACAACTGTCCTTACTAGGTCACACTTCTATGCATAATTTAAATGCACATGTTATGCATAGATGCAATGAACATATGCTATACGAGACTTTTACATTTAAATTAACATTTATATGTAAATCGTTATTTGAGTAGTCATAACACACGGGCACGGTGTAAATTGCTCTTTGAATTACACTTTCCATCAGTGTCATGTTATGCAGGTCTCATAACATTTAAACCTATTCTTTACTTATGCGTTAACTCATATGTTGCGCTTGCTCGGTGCATACCATTACAACGTGCTTGCACACTATACTTTATCAAAGGTGCCCCAGACCGCCTGATTGTTAACATCACCATAACAATGATGGAGACTTTTTGCAGCAGCCTCAGGACGCTGTTCCCGGAATGCCACTCAGAATATTGTGAGTAAAGTACCATTGGTCTAAACCTAATTAGTAACGCACGAATGAATTTTAAGCTTATGCTAAACTATTCACTCTCGTTGCGGTTTCTACAGAAGAAATATTGACTGTACAAAGATTTCTTGATCGCACCCTGAGTGGGGAACAAAGTCTGGGGCTTTCCGGTGTGATGATGGACACCCTACTAGTATCCACTAAACCAATGCAATCTTGTTATTTCAAAAGAGAAGATGTGACCAATACGTTTATTATTACTTAGAACATGCTTTACGCAGTTCTGTTGGATTGCATTGACCTCAATCCGAATCAGTCGTTAAGTTATTCTTTTTCGAATACATGTACTATCGATTGTTACTAATACATAGTTTCACTTATTGAGAATTGATACGTACACAGGTTGTAAACGATGATTGTGCCAATAGGGTTTGCTTTGATGAGAGTTTTGTTTCGACAATACATTGACGTACAATATTTTTGCAGGTTCCAGTAGAATTGTTCGGCGTTCGATAGAAAAAGGCATGAGTCAAGGCACACGGCATAGCGGCGGATGTCACGCGCATCCTGATTGGGCGAACGCTGATGGATTGGACCAATGGTGTTTCCTCAACTGTAAACATGACATCGATTACGTCACGTGTCCGGCGACGTATTGCGTTTGCCCAACAGAAACAACTGGTATATTACGATATGAATGTAAACTAAAGTAAACACTTTTTATTAAATGGATTTGAACACAAATACACTCTATTGAACTTGTTGGCTTTGATTCAAAACTGTTATGATGGTGTCATATTAAGAGTAAAAAGAAAGCGATTTGAAATCTAATTATATGAACAATATATGGTCCATTTTCCGTTCATAGGGAGTGTATTAACAATTTATTTTAATAATATTGGTTGTTTTATCATGGTAAGCTATTTCAATGCGATTCACAGAAATTAACAGATTTGCCGATGGTAGTTATTGCATACCATATTTTCCAAATGTAACAGGTGTATACTTCTTATTATGCCCCCCTTCGAAGAAGAGGGGGTATATTGCTTTGCTCATGTTGGTCGGTCGGTCGGTCGGTCCGTCCACCAGGTGGTTTCCGGATGATAACTCAAGAACGCATACGCCTAGGATCATGAAACTTCATAGGTAGATTGATCATGACTCGCAGATGACCCCTATTGATTTTGAGGTCACTGGGTCAAAGGTCAAGGTCACGGTTACCCGAAATAGTAAAATGGTTTCCGGATGATAACTCAAGAACGCATACGCCTAGGATCATTAAACTTCATGGGTAGATTGATCATGACTTGCAGATGACCCCTATTGATTTTGAGGTCACTAGGTCAAAGGTCAAGGTCACGGTGACCCGCAATAGTAAAATGGTTTCCGGATGATAACTCAAGAATGCATACGCCTAGGATCATGAAACTTCATGGGTAGATTGATCATAACTCGCAGATGACCCCTATTGATTTTGAGGTCACTAGGTCAAAGGTCAAGGTCACGGTGACCCGAAATAGTAAAATGGTTTCCGGATGATAACTCAAGAATGCATACGCCTAGGATCATGAAACTTCATGGGTAGATTGATCATGACTCGCAGATGACCCCTATTGATTTTGAGGTCACTAGGTCAAAGGTCAAGGTCACGGTGACCCGAAATAGTAAAATGGTTTCCGGATGATAACTCAAGAATGCATACGCCTAGGATCATGAAACTTCATGGGTAGATTGATCAAGACTCGCAGATGACCCCTATTGATTTTGAGATCACTAGGTCAAAGGTCAAGGTCACGGTGACCCGAAATAGTAAAATGGTTTTCGGATGATAACTCAAGAACGCATATGCCTAGGATCATGAAACTTCATAGGTAGATTGATCATGACTCGCAGATGACCCCTATTGATTTTCAGGTCACTAGGTCAAAGGTCAAGGTCACAGTGACAAAAAACGTATTCACACAATGGCTGCCACTACAACGGACAGCCCATATGGGGGGCATGCATGTTTTACAAACAGCCCTTGTTCAAATATTGTTATTTTTTTGCACGTGTTATGGTCGAATTATCATCCTCAGCATAAAGCATCGAATACAAATTAGTACAATCTTTGTAAATTAGTTATATATTTATAAGAAACAATATTCAAGCAATATTCAAGCAAGTACATTTATTACAGAGTCCCCTCAAAGCGGTTCCATCTTGGTTGGCACGTGTATCCGTTGGACGGCCTCATTAGTGTTTCAGGCGGTGAAAGGTTGCATATTTAAAAGCACATTTTTATTATTTTGTTCTCATTATGTGAAAATGCAACTGAATGAGTATTCTGTTTTACTGATTGAACAGAAAATTTGCATGATTGTCAATTTTATGACATAAATATGTTATTCTGTTTTCAACGAGGGTAAAATATTCATCAACATTGCCTAACGCTAATAATCCATTACTTGTTAATATTGGTTATTTGAATAAAGTGTAGAATCAAACGCATAGTCAAATTAATATTTCATATGTATTCACATTCCTAATCAGTGATGCATTTATCGTGAGGATAAATTGTCAGTACATTAGCGTTTTTTTTTTCTTACTTATATTTGAATTGTATGAATTGTCTAGACATAAAGCAATATGTTTGCAAACCATACAATATTTATTATAATTTTCATTGTCAGGTGCTGTGTTGAATTTTTCTTTTTCCCAATAGTACGATAGTGATTCGATCACGGGACGCACATGTATTAAGCACAGTATCCCCAATATAAGGCTCAATTTTCAAACGTAGTTGTAATATTGTCTCCATTGCAGGGATGGACGATTGGTGCAACAGCGTGTGTTCCCTCGGAGGAGATTGTCCACAATCGCACTGCGCCTGCGCCGAAACTGCGCAACCATCCACAACATTTTCCGAAACAACACTACCTACAACTACAACATCAACAACAACAACTGCGTCAACAACCGCCGCTACGACAAGCGCATCATCACCGCAAACAACAACAATAAACGTTCCCTCAACTACAACCCACAATTTGCAATCAACAACAATTATCCCTTCAACAAATTACACGGCCAACGTTTCTGGTAAGTACGTTTATAACGACAGTTTTCATTAAACGTTTGCCCGTATAATATTGCGATGACACGTCCTATGGTATTATATCGGTAAATAAATAGTGAATATTTTATTTATACATTCTGGCAGTATGAAGCTGGGTAACACGGAAGTTCACTGGTTTGTTTTGGTTAAATTAGGCATTTGTATATCCCCGATAACGAGGTTGGGGGTATACTAGAATTTCCCTGTCTGTTGGTCGGCAAGCTGCCACGCTGAACATGTGTTCGTTGTGTCGCAAAGAAGTGTCTCATTTTTTAAACTTGAAACTTCATAGATATGTTATTCATACTATTTAAAGAGTCTATACGTTATTTTGCTCCGATATACTTTGCAGCGTATTGCCCTTTAACTAGGCAAATTTGTGAAACTTACACAATTGTACGTGTTAGCTTTGTGTCGTGCACTCGTCCCTCAGTTTTCAGCGTATCAATATGAAATTGTATACATATCTTGTTCATATAACGTAAAAGTGCAAGGCATTATTTCCATGTATTCCGCGAATTTAATTGTAGAGTTATTTGCTCTTGACTAAAGGCAAATTTTGATAACATACTTCTTTGCACATGTTTCATTTTTGTTTCAAACGAATCCCTCAGGTTTCTGCGTATCAACATGTTGTGTATACGCAGAATTAGAGCATGGAAATCCTGCAGGGTAACGTGACCTTTAACTTAGGTATATTTTGTAACCTTACGTCACATTATATTTGTGACGCGAACAGTTTTGTGTGTATCAACACAACTTTATTGGAGTGTTGTTTTTAGTGTTTGTTTGTGTACGTCGCGCTATTTGCTTATGTTCCCTTGAACTAAGGCAATTTATTCACTACCAACTTGAAGCTTGTTGTCTTTGTTAGTGATCAGCGTAAAGAAGCGAACGACTCAGTTTTTAGCTTACTCTTACTAAAATTAAGTTGTGATTCTGCTAAAAATGAGCCATAGTGGGGACACTTGTTATCTTTAATGTCTGTTTAAATAGCTATATCAATTGAATGTGTAGTAATTATAAAGCAGCTTCACAACATGATTGCCTATTGCAATTGTTGATATCTGCTATAATTTCTGTTCAAATGTTTCTCTATAATATCCTTAAACAGATTATCCTCACATAGATCTGCAGTATGGTATTATAAGTGAATTGAAACGACAAAACAGCACCAGTACAAACTAATTGCAAGAATGGACACACCGAAAACATACATGCATTGTTTTATTTTTGCGTGAACACTGTAAAAAGAAAAGCACCTAAACTGGTTTTTGATAAATTATTTTAATACAAAATATATGTGCATGTTTCAGACCACGAATCCTTTTCCGTACTTAGCGCAGTGGTTTGCGACCATTCAACCAAGCTCTACCAAAACGTCCTTGCAAACAGATACTGCCCTCTTGCAGGTAAGCATGGACCAAAACTGCACAATATCAACCGAATCGATCCCTTTATAAAGATGTACAAGTTTAAACAAGAATGTATCAATATATCATTTTATGTGTTTTTAATAAATATTTAAACACAATTATTAAATTCAAGGTTTGCATCAACGCTCCAATGTAATTAAACCTTTGTATCTTTCATATTTTAACGAACATATTCAATGTTGAAGATTAATGTGATGGCATTTAAATACTAAACATTTACCAAGATACACTATTACTCTTTTAAACTTCGGAATCAAATAAAACTTTTAAACTTTTTTCTTTCATAAATCACATCTTACAGATACCACAACCGAGTCGGGATACAGTCAGGACCTGATCGGTAAATATATAATAGTTTCACTTGTTTGTGAGAGAAGTGCAAAACAAAATA
This sequence comes from Dreissena polymorpha, assembly GCF_020536995.1. NCBI lineage: Eukaryota > Metazoa > Mollusca > Bivalvia > Myida > Dreissenidae > Dreissena > Dreissena polymorpha. The sequence continues at coordinate 18,917,323 of NC_068359.1, read as the reverse complement.
CACACAGTTTATTTGATGTTTGTCATGTCTGATTGTATGCTCAGATATAAAAGATAAAGAAAATATATTGTGTTACATTCGTTACTCCGATTCATGTCAATCAATTCACATTGAAGCGTTTAGTATAATCTATTTCTATAATAATGCAGTTATTATCGCACGATTATTGAGGGCTAAGTGCGAGTTTATACGGTGGATATTGTATTCCTGCAAAGTAAAACAACATGTAGAGTATTTTCATAACGTTAAAATGATTTTTTATAGATCGTTTCTATAGTATATCTATTGAGGTGTTGTTTTAAATTAAATATACAAAATATTTTACAAACATATTTTCTGTGTTACTCATTTGCAGAACAAGTGATGAGTTTTGCACCGAAGCTTCTCTGCAGATTCTCCCAGATGTCAAGGACGTCACAGCAGTGCCCCGATATGTTCTGTAAGATAGTTACATAGTAAGATAACTTGATTCGCGATAAAACAATGCCAATAAGAACAAAATGATACATAAGCAAAATATACAAAATGTTTATTTTTTCAAGATAAAATAATACCCAGTTATCATAGTCAGCGTATCAAGTGCAGTTTGCATTAATCCAACGAATTCCTCATACGATAAAAATGTCTGAAATGCCATATCGGCCTGTCGTTATGATGTACATTTAACTAAATGTAGCAAATTGGAATGACTTTAAACATGTTTGTGTAAACAACAATCAAGTGGTTTCTGTAACGTGCACATTCATAGATCTTAAATAAATAAATGCAAAACTTCGTAAAATGCGTTTGCCACCGGAAACTTGTTCATAAACGAAATGCTTTATCGAATAATTTATATGTTCAACCACACTAAGTGCATACGGAATTAGTGATTTTTGTATGAGTTATATACATACTAGCAAATCTTGATACGACTAGAATACACACTAGCGATGCCTTTTTGTAAGAGTGATTTGAACGAATGATTCACGCACTATCGATGATGTTTAAGAATAAAGAAGACGCTAGCATTTTGAACAAATTGAATAAACGCGTTTCTTTAGAAAAAGGAATATACCTTACCACACTCCGAGTACTTGTTATTTCTTTGAACGACTTTTGTTTTTTTAAGTACGGGTTCTGTGCAATTGTAACTTTTTAACATTTTAAATGTAGTATATACATGTATCTTTCATGTTGTTTGTATATGTTTACGTTGGCGGACTGTGCATGTTATATAATTAATTATGCTAATGTTACTCAAATTGACACTGACACATTCTCCTTCTTACTTGCAGGTGGGGACGGACCATTGGCCCATGGCATTTTGTACGCCAGCCTCTGCAAAGTCTGTACTTTGTTCTCAGATCAGCTTGGGTCTTCTTGTTCATCTGTGTACTGCTAGATAGAAGACTTCTTTCTTCACTGAACTATGAAACAGATGTGTTAAAGTGATTTCCACAACTTTTGAAATATGTTATTTAATACGAAGGTACAAACAACATTGAACATTTTCAAAGTACTGATTGTAATTTCATTCAAATAATTATTATAGAGACGGTTAACCGTTTGTGGTTTTGAAAATATTTTATATGGGTCATAACAATTTGACCTCGTGGATTACTTTTTGAACATCTAGTAAGTACATTCCAAAGAATGTATATTTACAATTACTATCTCGTTCCAGAATAGCATACCTGTAACTAAAGGTACATTTAATATTGCTAATATTGTGTGAATATTGGAAACCATGTACCGGTATTTATGAAGATGGTAACAGGTTAACATTCCACAAACAGCAACACATATTAGCTTTATACCAGTTTTTGAAAATTATTCTTGTACTGTCTTCTAGGAGTTTAAAAAAAAAAACAAAAAAAACGACACATTTCTCTTTACTTTTTTTAATGACATTATATAACCATACGCGTATGGCCTTAGAATGTTTGACTTTGTTTAAAATGAATTAATTTAATATAGAAATTAAGTTGAAATTCTTTTGGCACTTAAGCTTTTGTCAGGGTTGCATACAGCCTTTTAAATAGTTAAATATTTTATTAACATTTGGTATTTAACCGACATTTAATTTGAAGAGTTAAATTGAGATGTTAACTTCTATAAAAACATAAATCCATGTACGAGAATAACTTTGGGCAAGTTTAAGATCAATAAAACTAGTTTGAAGCACAATCCTTTGCATTTTAAATCCAATTAGGTTTCCTCTCAGTTTTTTGTGGTATTTTTTTTGTAAGCTATATTAGTGCTTTGTCAGAAAGCAGGTTAATATAAGTAGGTTTTCTCGTTTGTGCGATTTAAGTTAACTTTTGTCATATTTTAGCATATCGCTATGAGCAATTGATATACTTTTGTTAAAAACTTGTCCTGAGTATGAGCTTCGTGAGGTATCATCGAGGGAAAAACATATAATAAGGGGTGTCAAAGTTCAGGATTATTCCTGAATTCAGGATTTAGGCCCTCAAAAACTGCTTTTTATATTAATATAAATTAGAGGATTTTTTCCTGGTATTTTAATATTTTGTCACAAAATGTCATCTTAAACACAAATTAGTTTACGTTGACATACTGTATTGTTACATGTACCAAGTTAACATAATTAAATGAATTATTAACCCTCTTTTGGCACTGGTCCCCACATGCTAGGCTTATTTTCAGGATTTTAGATTTTGGCCATTTGACACCCCTGATAATGCGCATCAGTCTTGTATAATTGAGGCTACCTGTTAAATAGAACATGAAATTCCTATTTAAGGACAAGTAGTAATCGTTCACGCATCTAGAAGAATACACAAATAAAAGTTGTATGTGTTTCGACTTTGTAAGTACTGCCAAACAATCATTTGCCAGATTTTCTTTATTGTAGCAATACTAAAAACACTACTACTACTACTACTACTACTACTACTTCTACTGCTACTACTATTACAACAACAACAACAACTACTACTACTATTACTACTACTACTACTACTACTACTACTACTACTACTACGACTACGACTACGACTACTACTACTACTACTACTACTACTACTACTGCTACCCAGTGGGCATCAAACCTTGTGCGAACGTTGCTGCAACGTAATATTTAGGTCGCAACGTCGGCAACCATTACCGAACGTTGCCAAAACGTTGCATACAAAACATTACCTAGACGTCCCGGGGCCCGTATTCACCAACAATTCTTTACTTAAGAATACAGAATAAAGATATTTGTTATTGATGTAAGCGGCATTGGTACCCGGCAAATGCGGAAACGCATAGAGAATTCGGAACCGTTTTCGCGTCTTCTGTCACAACACACAAAATGGCGAACGTAAACATAAACGCTACTGTTACCAAAAATCGTTGGGCCGAACAGGAAGAAACTGCGAATGAGATCATCAAGAACTATGATGTCCTGTTCGGCCCAATGACCGGTTGTGGGGTTCAGAAAATTGGAGAGGTTCGGAGGAAAGGCTGGGAAGCGGTGGCGAATGTGTTAAACTGGTTTGAACATTTAGATTTTAATGTTGTCACTTTTCCAAATTTTGTCAATTCTAGCAGAAGGAATATTTATACAATTAATCCTTATTTTATTTTAATAATTGATTAATATATCATTGTTAATTTGTGCAAAGTTTAAAAACAAACAGAATTTTAAAGATTATGTGAAATAATGATAAAAAGCACTTACCTGTTACCAGTAGATGATTTTAGCACACAAAAATTGACCATAAAAGGCAAAATATAAATTTATAATGCTTCACTATGTTAAAAATATGCAACCCGGTTTAAAAATTTCTCAAATTTTCAAACAAACCATTTTTAGCTCATCTATTTTTTGAAAAAAAATTATGAGCTATTGTCATCACCTTGTCGTCGGCGTGGGCGTCCGGTTAAGTTTTGCGTTTAGGTCCACTTTTCTCAGAAAGTATCAATGCTATTGCATTCAAACTTGGTACACTTACTTACTATCATGAGAGGACTGGGCAGGCAAAGTTAGATAACTCTGGCGTGCATTTTGACAGAATTATGTGCCCTTTTTATACTTAGAAAATTGAAAATTTTGGTTAAGTTTTGCGTTTAGGTCCACTTTTCTCAGAAAGTATCAATGCTATTGCATTCAAACTTGATACACTAACTTCCTATCATGAGGGGACTGGGCAGGCAAAGTTAGATAACTCTGGCGTGCATTTTGACAGAATTATGTGCCCTTTTTATACTTAGAAAATTGAAAATTTTGGTTAAGTTTTGTGTTTAGGTCCATTTTATTCCGTAAGTATCAAAGCTATTGCTTTAATACTTGCAACACTTACTAACTATCTTAAGGGGACTGTGCAGGCCAAGTAATGTAACTCTGACTGGCATTTTGACAGAATTATGTGCCCTTTTTATACTTAGAAAATTGAAAATTTGTTTAAGTTTTGTGTTAAGGTCCACTTTGTTCCTACAGCATCAAAGCTATTGCTTTCATACTTGCAACACTTATTAACTATCATAAGGGGACTGTGCAGGCAAAGTTATGTAACTCTGACTGGCATTTGGACGGAATTATGGGCCCTTTATACTTTGAAAATTTGGTTAAGTTTTGTGTTTTGGTCCACTTTACCCCTTAAGTATCATAGATATTGCTTTCATACTTGGAACACTCGCAAACTATCATAAGGGTACAGTAAAAAGACAAGTTGCAAAACTCTGGTTGTAATTTTTACGGAATTATGGCCCTTTTTTGACTTAGTAACTTTGAATATGTGGTTAAATTTTGTGTTTCGATCCACTTTACTTCTTAAGTATCAAGGCTATTGCTTTAAAACTTCAAATACGTTCATGCTATCATGAGGTTACTGTACATGGCAAGTTGAATTTTACCTTGACCTTTTAATGACCTTGACTCTCAAGGTCAAATTATTAAATTTTGCTAAAATTGCCATAACTTCTTTATTTATGATTAGATTTGATTGATACTTTGACAAAACTACTCTTACCTGACATACCACAGTTGACTCCCCCCAAACCATCCCCTGTGCCCTTCCCCCCTCCCCCCCGTGACCTCCCCCCCCCCCAGAATCCCCCTCCCCCTAAATTTTTTTTTTTTTTGATCATCTCACAAATGACCACCACACCCTCACACTATACCCGCCCCACCCCACCCCCCCCCACCCCCAATTTTATTTTATTTTTAAACGGTTAAAAAAGACAAATATATTTTTTATTATTTTATGTTTGAAATACCGTCCAACCATCGCACCCAAGAATCCCCCCACCCACCCCCTCCCTCCACCCAAATCCCCCCCCCCTTAATTTTTTTTTTTTTTCAGATCATCTCACAAATGACCACCACACCCTCACACTATACACCCACCCCCCCTCCCCAATTATTTTTTTTTAACGGTTAAAAAACACAATTATTTATTTTTATTATTTTATGTTTGAAATACCGTCCAACCATCGCACCCAAGAATCCACCCCCCCCCCCCCCCCCCCCGAATTATATATAGTTTTTTTGCATTTTTGGAAAATAATGTAATAAATGTCCACACACCCACACTATACACCCCTCTTCACTCCGACCCTCCCTCCTTTGTGATTGAAAATGAGAGTCCCTTCACCTTTAAAAAGAAAATAGATAAGCGGTCTGCACCCGCAAGGCGGTGCTCTTGTTTGACATTTGTTAATTCATAAAATAAATTTGTTTGTGTCAAATACACAGGAAATGTAGAATGCAATGTGGAAAACTGTTTTGAGGAGTTAACAAATCATTTGTTTGTTTTTATGCATATCTTAGACTAGGATTTTAAAAAATGTGCTAAATTGCATTTCATTTATTTCAGCCAATTTTCCACCTATAAGCGCACAGGTCCTGAGGTGAAAAAGAAATACTGTACAACATGAAAGACAAGAGTTAGTGAAATTTAATAAATTAACTCCTGTGTTAGTTTTCTCTGAACTTGCTGTTTCTTCTGTAATGAAGATAATAGGTACATTTAATTTATTTCACATGTTTACATCATAGTTACTGTGTGAAAAGTAGCTAAAATTTGTTATTTATTTTTTTTGTTATAGGTTCATTATTATATTTTTAGCCTATGCTGTACAAGCAATATTGTTAAGAGATCTATAATTTAAAAAATTGAAAATAATATTAACTTTGGGGAATTTAAAGAAATTTCGAACATTGTTAAATAAATAACTACACTGCAATTTTTCACTGGCCCAGCATACTCATACATAATGTGCAAATCAAGATACATGAAAAGTGCTTAAAATAGCATCAAATCAAACATTGGTTTAACTTTTGCTCCTACTGTTTATTTTAGACTCTTAAATTACACAGTCTCTTCTCAAATTAACTATAGCACGGACAAAAAATGATGAAATGAGGAGGCCAGGCACTGGTGGAGGGCCCCGGGTGAAGGAGTTCACCATACCAGAAAGCATTCTGCTAGAGCATTTTGGGGATTCTGCCTCGCTTGCAAGGGTCCCCATTGCAATCTACACTGATGGTTTGTACAGTTTATATAAAATATCATACCTTTTTCATTGCTTATCATTATAATACCTTTTTTTTTTAAAGCTTTTGAAGTTAATATAAGTGGTTGCTTGTTCATTGAACTTGTTTGATTGTTGGCATTATGCTTTGGTATTCAGTTATGAAGGTAATGCTTAACAAAGATACTATTAATTCATGATTGGAATGAAAAACAATAATTTTTAACTGCATAACAAAAGTATGTTATTAAAGATTATTCATATTTCACCTTTGTCTGTCTAATTGCATTGTTTTCAGTACAGATAAAATTTATGTGTGATTGTTAATTATAAACTGTTCAAATGAAATTTATCCTTTATTTACTTAGCTCAAGAGGATACCCTATTCCCCAGTGTAATAGATTTAGGCAAGATTCCAACAGGTAAACAATTGAACAAGATTACGCTATCCATCTTTGCTATTTAAATAATTTGCGAATGGGCAAAGCTTTTGTGTTAAACATAACATGTTAAATATTTCTATTCTCAATACATATGTATGTAATATTGCTAAAATGCAGTGAGGAAGACGTGTCTTGTCAAACAAAGTATGCTTTATAAGAAAGTATATACATTCTTTTATTACATATACCATCCATTGTTTAATACAACATCATTTTGTTTTCTTTAAACTACCATAAGGTTCATCAAAATGTAATATCTGTGGTTGTACTTATTATCTTTCCCAATGTTTCAAGTGGTTTTATGATAGATGAACAAAAAAAATCTGCAAATGAGTGAATACAAATTACACTGATGCATTATGTATTTATGTTGTGTTTATTACACAGATGGAGCCACAAGCATGACATTTACATTAGATGAAAGAGGTTAGTGACAAGGGCCTTATTTTTATGTTAATTTGTTGGTCAACTAAAAATAAATATTCAAAACATTTTGAAGTATGAAAGTTGTGTAAGTAAATACATGACAAATAGGTAAATTTGTTGAAAAAGTCCATTTTAAATTTAGCAAATAACATGAACAATTTTAGCCTCTGCATACATTTTGTGTTATGATACACCTTGTTAATTATACATGAAGGGATGCATTATTTTTATTATGCCCCCCTTGGAAGAAGAGGGCGTATATTGTTTTGCACATGTCGGTCTGTCCACCAAATGGTTTCCGGATGATAAATCAATAACGCCTAGGCCTGGGATCAGGACAGTTCATAGGTACATTGATCATGACTGGCAGATGACCCCTATTGATTTTCAGGTCACTAGGTCAAGGTCACAGTGACTCTATGTATTCAAACAATGGCTGCCACTACAACTGACAGCCCATTTGGGGGGCATGCGTGTTTTACAAACACCCCTTGTTTTCATTATTTTCATTAAAAACTAACAAATTGTTTGATATTTGAAGGTGCTAAAAAGACGTCATGCTGTGTATCCCAACTTGCATCAGTAGATAAAGCTGGACCATGTTCGTCAGGGACTTGTGAGTATTATAAGTAAATTTATTTCATATTTTACTAAAGCATACATATTCAATTCATCCCTATCATGTGTAGCATTTCATATCACTGTTTTTTTTCAATAATAAAAAATTGAAATATTAAAATATCACTTTTCAATTGAATGAAACATCACTCGATCATGTTATCCATGTAATTGTGTGAGGTCACAAGCTAGTAAGGGCAATTTCAGACCAATGTGCAGGTATGAAAGTGAGGTATACATTTTGCCAAATCTGAAAGTCCATTTCAATTCACTTTCCAGGATTCTCATGATTTAATAATTGTTTTACAGCGACCAAAATCAAACCAATGAAAATGTCCACTGTAAACAAGAGTAAAAGAGGTAAACAATTATTTAATATTCACACATACAAATATTTGTATTATAATAGTCATTTTTTGCCTCTATGTTTTAATTCTATTGCTATATATATATATATATATATATATATATATATATATATATATATATATATATATATATTTATATATATATATATATATATATATATATACAGAGTTGAAAATGTGATCATCTTGTTTTGTGCTTCTAATACTGTATGGCATAGAAATACATAATTATAACACTAAGTAGTAAAAAGGAACATTTCCAAAAATGAAAAGAATTTATTAATTTGTTAATCATTTTGAAAACTTGCGAATCTTTCATGGCTAGCATGATGTTGATAATCAACAGGTATACTATTCATGGAACTGAATCATGGTACACAACATACATATAAACTAGATTAACAACAATAACTAAACTTGTGTAAGTCAATGTTCAAGAAGCACTGCTTCTGATGAAGGTAATGAAATATGTAAATGTTATTATGTCAATATGACAAATGTGAACAAGCAATTACTTCTTGTGTCATTTCTTCAAATGGTTTTTGTTTATATGTGATATACATGAAATTAACATAATAAAAAAGGTTCAATGGATTAAGTAAATGTTACATTTTTTTAAACAATTTCATACTATATGTTATGTTCTTTGCTATGTATGTCAATTTAAATTTAATGTTAGAACAGAACAGAATAGTTTATTTTTGACTTAAGCATGTGAAGCCCATCGTCGTTAACATACATATAAATACATAACAGCATGCTTTGAAGAACACACACACACACAAAAAACACACACCATTTTAAAGAACAGTTAATCTGAAAAGACACGAAATAAACATCTTTCTTGAACATATTTCGTGAGAATTGTACATGGATTGGTTTAATACACAGTAATCACACAGTGTTATGCGTATAGTTTTACAATTATAGCAATAATTACATAATTCTGACCTTATTTTCTTCTTATTTAATTTTGTTTAATTTATTTAATTTTCTAAGATAATTAATTTAATTTTGTTATTTGTTTTAGCGAGGTCAAGTTTTAACAGGAAAGTGGAAGAAAATATGAAACTGGAGAAGAAAAATTTAAATTTGCAACAAATTAATCTTAGACTAAAGAATAGGTTAATACTGGCCCAACTGAAGGTTGCCAGGTTACAGGCACAAAAAAATTGAGGAAGAGATTAACATGCTAAAAGCAACAAATAATGAAAGTTAAATCTTCAGTTTTGCATTATGCCACCATAAAATCATTTCAATCTGTACATATTTCCATTGGTTTGCCCATTTCACAATCATTCATAATTTTTAAAAATCCTACATTTCTTACGAGGTTAAAAAAACTGTCACACAATAATTATCAATTGCAGTAGAGGGCATGTTCACGACTAGTATATTTAGTCATTAAGTGCGGAATCATTGATATTTGTGCACATAAGAATTTTTAGGCTAGTTAAATAAAGTTTTCATACATTTCCTATAATATGTAACCTAGCAACCTTAAGTTGGGCCAGGGCTCGTATTCACTGAGCAGTTATTATGCCCCCCTTTGAAGAAGAAGGGGTATATTGTTTTGCACATGTCAGAAGGTCGGTCCGTCCGTCCGTCCACCAGATGGTTTCCGGATGATAACTCAAGAACGCTTAGGCCTAGGATCATGAAACTTCATAGGTACATTGATCATGACTGGCAAATGACCCCTATTGATTTTGAGGTCACTAGGTCAAAGATCAAGGTCACAGGGTCTCTAAACAGTAAAATGGTTTGCTGAAGATAACTCAAGAATAACTAGGCCCAGGATCATGAAACTTCATAGGTACATTGATCATGACTCGCAGATGACCCCTATTGATATTCAGGTCACTAGGTCAAAGGTCAAGGTCACATTGACTTGAACCAGTAAAATGGTTTCCGAATGATAACTGAAGAATGCGTACGCCTAGGATCATAAATGTAATTCCTATGTAAATAGATGGACGTTATTTTTTTTATTATTTGTTCAATTGAAAAATCTGTTGACCAACTGTTGTCTAACAATGTTCCCAACATGGTTTGCATTTATTTCAACATATTCATCAACAGCATGTTCGTCATCACCATCAGCCAAATAATCCTGTTCAAGGATATCTCCATGCTCAATCCCAAAATTGTGCATTACTACACACGCAGTGATATATGTCACTGCTGTCGCCAAGTCGATTCTTATCCCGTAATGCAGTATCGCAAATCTTCTTTTCATGATACCAAAAGTCTGCTCCACAATCACTCTTGTTTTACAAAGAGCCAGATTAAACTTCTCTTGATTGCGTGCTTCGGGGGTTCGGAAAGGAGTCATCAGGTAGGGTGTACATGGATACCCAGAGTCTCCGAGAATGAAGCCATTATGAGTTCCTGTTCAGAAATGAAACATTCTGTTCATAAAATTAGTCAATGTGTACACTTAGGCTTAGCATTTTTGGGATCAAGGTAAATGTCACAAGCGTTTATCCTTTTTGCAATATATATTAAGAATGAATTTCCAGGTAAGGTAAATAATTAAAATTGGTATAGTGGTTACTCATAAGAAACTTGAATATGACTATAAATATTAAGGTCAACAGGCAAAAGATCAATTTAAAAAGGTTCTAACAACAGTAAAAGTGTTTTGAACTTGCTTACTATTTGGCCTTGGATATTTCATATGGGGGGTACATATTTAACCATTATCTCTTATCATACTGCATAATTCATGACTTTATTCTTTTAATCATTCGTAACACAATTTTTTTCAATTAAATCCTGTTGTACAATGTATTGTTGTTATGTCCCCAATTCTAAACTGGGGGACAGATTGTTTTGGCCCTGTCTGTTTGTTGGTGTGTTAGGTCAAACTTTAACATTGGCCATAACTTTTGCAATATTGAATATAGCAACATGATATTTGGCATGCATTTGTATCTCATAGAGCTGCACATATTGATTGGTGAAAGGTCAAGGTCATTCAAGGTCAAAGGTCAAATATATGGAGGGGGACATAGTGTTTCACAAACACATCTTTTAAATGTATTTAAACTTTTATGACACAAGTTGTATGTAATTTGCTTGGTCATAACCATAGACATGTGTATCTGATATTTACCTTGTTCAAACTGATTACGTAGATGACACTCTCTCCATATTCTAGCGTCATGTGTGCTTCCTGGCCATTTTGCAGTTAAACTGCACACTTTTTTGTTGTGGTCACATACCATCTAATTATAAAAAGAAAAATAGTAATGTATTATACTATTATTTTTTAATCATACTGATATTATAGTGGACTATAAACAACTGTACTTGTAAATGATACATACTTGTCTATGTATATATAATGTATGTGTACAAATGGGTAGCTTTTGATAAAAAGTATCATTTTTGTTGTTAACTGTATTTCGTTATGTATCTGAATATGAACATGCCAATGTATTAACACTCTTTATCTTCATAGATCAGGCTATGTGTAGGGCCATTAAAGCATACATAAATAAATTACAAAATAAGCATGATGTTTAAACCAATATGCAATTACTAAGCTTATTATCTTTAAGTTTATTTGTTTGCATTATTGCTAGTATTAGCCAGCAGTGTACCTTATTGGGCAGTTTTTATGTTTGTAAACTACCATATCTGTTGTAAAATACCCAAAAGTCTGACATAGTAGTGTATTGTTATAAAAATATTAATTGAATAATACAGCTTATGTAAATTTTCAAAATAATTTAAGTGCTATTGAAAATAGAATATTTAATATTAGTTAATGTCATACAGCAGTTAAAAAATACAGATATGAGTACTTTAAAAATGTGTTGTGGTAATAGCAAAAAAAAGAACATACTTGCACATTCAAAGAATGGTATCCTTTCCTATTGATGAAATCTCCTTCATTGTCCTTTGGCCTTTGAATACGTATGTGGGTACCATCGATCAGACCGATTACATTTGGAAAGCCTGAATAAAAAAATATGTTAGATAAGTTAAATTTACAATGCAATCAGTGTGCATATATGTTTGTTTCACCATAAAAATGTATGTTAATATTGATATTCCTGTTTTTGTGACAAAATATTAATATTTGCTGTTACATTAAAGTGCCATGATTATTTGTTATTCAAGTTATTATGTTTGTACATTTAATGCATTTCCCATAGGCAATATATGTTTTATTCAAAATAATATTTCAAAATATGGAGTGGTTATTTCAATGGTTATACTAATATAAGTAGTGCATGCCCCTTAATACCATTGTTTGCATAGTCATTACTTACATTAACTCATACATTACATGTGATCTTCAACAAGGCTTCAAGTATATGTAATTGAACAATTATGTTTATTTATTTAAGAAAAAAAATGGCATACTGAGTCATTTCTTCAGCACAACTTTTTTATACTAGTAACACTGGAGTACAATTTTTAATAACAATCTGCATAAAATGATCTTATTGATATTGAGCGGAAATAAAATATGTATCAAGGACCTACAGACCGAGGGGCGGACTAACAGCGTTGTTATAATCCCACACCTCCTTTGCGAGGGAGGCCGAAAACTACAACGGGCGAGGCATGGTATGGTATTGCGCAAGGGGGGGGGGGGGGGTTAGAGGGTTAGGGTTTGGGTTAGTGTTAGGGGTCGGGTTAGGGTTTGGGTTAGCCTAAACCCAACCCTAACCCTAACCCGACCCCTAATCCTAACCCTTACCCTAACCCTTTTTTGGGGTTATCACCCCTGACCATGCCTCGCCCGTTGTAGTTTTCCGCCTCCCCCTTTGCGAGGGGACATTACAAAGACAGATAAATATACAGGTGTGGAGGATAGCATGCTAAAACCAACAGTGAAATGAGATTAAAGAAGGGTATATTAATGTGTAATTATTTAATCACTACACTGTTGTATTCCATAGAGTGATATCAAAAATGCATTTAGATTATGGAATGAAGATATCATATAACTATAACTGCGAATTTGCAACGAAATGACACAAAGATCCAATTTTGACTAAGTAAAAGTAAAAGTTGCCGACAAAATGCAACTGGATTCGTTAAAACACAGTAAAAGCAACGTGATTACACAACTAACCGATCTCCTGCTCGGCTAATAACTTTAATATTCAATTAAATTTGACTGTCTCGCTATATGTCACTCGGTGTTTCATCTACACATGTACACCATTTAATTTTATAACGCGTCATCTGGTTGGTTGTTCTTATTTTGTTGGCCATTGATATGGCGTTTTAGAACCGAGCATTCGATCGACAAAATATGACAGCACAACACAGACATGTAGCGAGAAAGTCGAATTTAATTGAACATTAAAGTTATTAGCCGAGCAGGAGATCGGTTAGTAGTGTAATCTCGTTGCTTTTACTGTGTTTTAACGAATCCAGTTGCATTTTGTCGGCAACTGCATGGGAACATGTGTGTTTTCGATGAAAAAGGTCACGTCCAGTGTTCCACAATCTTTCAGCAATAGGCATATAGTGCGTTTCATACCTTGTGTATATATAATACATATACGAGGATTATTTTTTCAAACTGTGTATTTTTGTCAATATTCGTTGTTGAAAAGTCAAACCATACACAATAGTTGTACATTTAACAATCTGGAACCCCAGAAGCTCGGGGGGTAGGCAAATTTATGATACTGTTGCCTGTGGATCCCGTGGCCATTGCTCTAAGGAACACACATAGCTGCTGGATTGGCAGGAGAGGGGAGTTTCTCCGCGTTCCAAAGTCCAGCGATTGCACGACTAAATCCAGTAATATTGCTGCAAATTTGTTAAGCTTTATAACATCTAACTGGCCACAACTCATAAACAGAGGGTTTAATATACAAAAATGTTCGTCAGGGTCTGTAGATTTCAGAACAAGATGTCGTTTTTCTGGAAAGTGCTGGAGGGCTTAGAAATCCAGGATGGCGTCCAAGATGGCCGCCGTTTTATGATTCAATTACTAATAAAGATGAATTGAATACGTCTATTGAACACCTATATGTACTGACTTTAATATCTGATAGAAGTAATCCATTGATATTGGGCTTCTACCAAACAGATCACCAAGGTCACCAAAGGTCAAGGTCATTTCATGGTCAAAATGGAAAAATAAACGAAAATTTGAGTATTGACATAACATTTTCTTTTTTAATTCAAATGCTTTACATTTGCTGTGATAACTAACCTCTTTATTAAACAGCCACATTTTCAAGCTTCATTTTAAACAAAAGCAAATGCCTAAAATTGTGTTGGTAACCATGGTAACCAAGACTACATACGCTATGTGGCCATTTTCCTGGTTCGTGGAAAGTCATTTGGCATTATAACCATAAAGTTTAATAAGTTTGCTTTTAATCTTTAATAACTACTTTAAGACTTATCAAGGCAAATGTAAAGAACAGCTATACAGTGTTCCATGTATCATATTTATTCAACAATCAAATCTAACCAGGTATTAGTGCTTGATACAGACTCATAAACGTTATTTACAAATGTTGTAAATTATGAGGTTTTACATTTTATTTACTAATACAAATGATGCAAATAACAAATTATGTTTTCAAGTTACAAACACTGAAAAACAACTCCTGTAAACCAGGAAGTGACTGAATGTCAAACGTCCTACTTGTTGCTTTCGGAAGTCGTGGAATCCTCGTTGACTCGGCTTGCGCACTGCTGACCAACATGCTTGTCATCGCATGAGTGTTCCTTTTATCATCAACTGTTCGCTCATTCAGATTCCAGTTATCCGCAACTGCCACTACAAGCTTCCCCCTTTGGTCTCTAGGTAGTATATTGTCTGGTACAATACTACCAGAGTTTGTTATTTTGTGTGATGCAATGTTCTGTTGGGCTGCTGATGTCAAGAAACACCGAAGATCTGGATATGAGATGGAATAAACAAGAGAGTACATATCTTCAATCAGATGGCGGCTGCCAAACTCGTTGTTGAGGTGTATCCCTAAGCCCAGGTGTTAAGGGGATGGGTTTTACGTGACATGCGTAGTTAGGTCACAAGCAACATCTAGACATCTTTTAATGGTCCTCTCAGAAGCTTCCTTGTAGCATTTTTGTCATGTAACCAACACACTGCCTTGTAAAGAAGAGGCTTCACAAACTGCTTCTGATCTGACAATTTGATTTCTTCTGGAGCATAAAAGAAGTCATCAAATTTAGGATTATTATCTATAATTCGTCTTCTCAAAATAACCATCGCCTTATGAACTACAGCTTCATCTGTGTCGTCCTCTGACTCTGGTTGTTCATCGTATGAACACTAATTGTCATCTTGAATGACCTGTTCCATCTCCTTTGACTTTCTGACAGCATCATTAATAGTCAAACTTGACGTCAAGCTTTTCATGCTGATGAATAAAGGATACCTATGGCCATATTTTTTCAAACAACCTTTTCAAATTGGGACTTTTATAAGAGTTTGCATCATTTGAACATCCTTCTTATTCAGCAATTTCAACAAAACGTTTTTTTATATGTAGGAAAGAAGAACACCTTTTTATCAACAACATTAGAATGCTCAAATTCATTTTTGATTTTCTCATCAATTATTGTGTATGAAATTGTTTGGTTTTCAGAAGAGGCCTTATTGGGTGTCATCCCGGAAAATGCATAAGTATAACACTGGTAGTATTTAGTCAAACAAGCTTTTTTTCTATGATATCGAGCCTCAATGGCTACAAGATCACCATTTGGAACACTTGCCAATCTGTCAATAATGGCTACATCATTTATTGCAGCAGCAATATCTTACACTTTGCGATATATAGAGTTAGAGTCTGAAGATATATAGAAGTTTCAACTAGGCCAAACAAAAATGTGTGTTTCGGGTAACACGACCCTACCTACGATTTTGGTCCCGACCCTACTTTTTTTCGTCTTGTAAAAAAAAGATCTCTGAAAAAAAATAGTGCCCGAAAATAACCGCGCATTTGCCACTTCCGCTATCGTTATCAATCATTCGATTTTACGCCCGGCAATTATCGATTGCACACTATAATCCAGCGTAAAATTTCATAAATTTCCAAGGATACGCATAGTATTGACGATTTTGACAGACACGCTCCATTATCCGCAAAGAGTTGCTTTCGCACATTTTAATCCCTTTTGTTGAAACATCGCTGTCTACACAATAGGTCAGTAGAACCGCTAAGCGTGTTTTTTAATGGACCGGAACTTATTTCATACTCGACCTCGAAATCATTAGAACTAATGTTCTGAGCAAGTTTAATGATGATTGGGCAAAATTATATGTGTTTTTAAGTGTTTACATGGTTTTCCAGACGCAAAAGAGGAAAACCCAGACCGGAATCATTTACAAACTCAGCCGAGATATCATTAAAAAATGTTCTAATTGAAATTAATGATGATTGTCTTCTAGCGCGTCCACAATATATTACTATAGCCTCGAACAACTGCGTCACCTCCTTGTTTCACTATAGCCACATAAGAAAACTGCCCTACCCAACGGCGGCCATGTTTTTAAAAGGACAAGGGCCATTTTCAAACTATGCTGATATATCATTTGAAAAAAAAGGTTCTATGCAAGTCTCATAATGATTGTGCAAAAACATCAGACTTCTAGAGTGTCACAAGGTTTGACTATACCCATGTTATAACAGCTGCTACCCCCCTCCCGAAGACAGCCATGTTTTTAACGAACAAAAATCGTTTCCAAACACTCTGCTGATATATCATAAAAACACATGTTCTGGGTACGCTTCATGAAGATTGTGTAACACATGTTTCTTCTAGAGTTTTCACAAGCCCTTTTTTTAAATCTGACCTAGTGACGTTGTCCGAACTATCATTGCGAAAAAATGTGCTGAAAAAGTTTCGTGAAAATTGAGCAATCCATGTGTGCTCTGAAGTGTTAATATGGTACATGATAACGAACAGACGACGCACACAATATTTTCACAAAAGGTCTTCGTGAGCAATGTGTACTCAGATAAGATAAAATTATTGTGCACACATCAGCAGTGAAAACAAACAGCTTGGCGAAGAAATCAGAACATGCTATCAATAGAAATCACTTGATGGGGAGAATTGTCTTTACATTTGTGCAGAGTTAAGATTTCCCACACTTAATGATAATATCCTTGTTTTTGTAGAGCTTTTCAAACAAACTTCTCACAGGCGGCCAAATTGTTTTACCGCCGAGGATAAGTTTAATGACTTTTATCTCATTTTTTTGTCTGACTCAGGAATTAATTTCAAGCAAGGATGTATTTGGACATAACTTAAAATATAAGTCGGGTGAAATTACAGCAACATTTGCCGAACAGCGCCAACGAGCAGAAGCACACTTTTGGATCTACCTTTAATCCAATTCCAAACACACTTAGAAAAAAATTGATTTAGATGAACACGTTACTGAAAAAAAACGCATTGTAATCGGTAGAATAACGAACAATTTGCTATAATTAATTGCATAGATAAAATTATTCAAGCGATTGCGCTAGAAGCCTTAAGAGTTAATCGATTAAGTACACACGCAAAAATAAGTAAACATATATATCGCACCAAGCGCTTTTGAACAGACACATTTTTTTTTGTTCAAACAAAATTCGTTTCAATGAAATAAAAGTCACTTTGTTTTATAAGTACTAATTATAGTTAAGCAAAACTCTTTTTTCAAACGTACTACGTATATTTAAGCATGCATTCTGTACTGTGACACGCATATCATCGAAGTTGCAAACTCTGACCTATTTCGGCTTGAATCAGCAAGCTACGACTTATTTTAGCTTGGGTTATCAAGCAGTAGAGGGCTATAAGTAAGCTATCTTCACCCTCGAATATAAACGAGTTCACTCGCATTAAGCTTTACTATTCGAATACAGTATTACTATGGGGAAAGAAACACACACGACAGAATTGCAGATTATTATGTTCATGTATATATGGCTTTTTCAGATTGAAGTCGAAGAGCTGGGCAAAATTTTGCAACAATTTAATTTGTCAACCAAGTTTTACAAGCAATGCTGTTAACCGCCCTATAATAATTTTTAAACTGAGCACTTTTATATTACAAGATAAACGCGTTGGTTTCTGTCCACTCGAACAAATATAGCTGATAATTTGCTCTGATTAGTGCAGATAAACTGAGGACTCTCCATATCAAGTATGATAAATAGCTTCTCATCTTTGTTTACTTGTCAGGATTACGGTATCCACCGACGGATTTGATCTTAAGTGAGTAAGAATTATCTGTAAGTATCGTTTGTTTGGGAACAATATCTTGTTGAGAACATGGATGTGTAGAATCTTGCAGAAATGAACCACTTTGTAGCATCTATTGACATCAATGTCAAGCTTGTTTATACTTGGAGATTAATCTCCCAATATTAGAATTGTGCCTTATTCATGATTAAATTACATGCGCTGATATATATGTATGGAGTGTCTCATTTAAAACAAATATGCACAGTTTTTGCAAGCATAATATAATAAGTACACAGGTTATCAGATAATTTGCAAGTAGAATTTTACAAGGTTTATTTAAAAACACGTTCAGGTTAAAAGTGGCAATATGCATTATTTCATTTATGTTAAATAAAAGTCAATATATCCGCCCATTAAACTCTTAACAATTGTTCCATTATTTGGAATTGGGTTAAAACTAATTAAGTTTAAACTTCATGATCGTTATACGTGATGCATTTTACGTACATAACCTACAGCTTTGTCACAAAAATGACTTAACATACCCTCTCACCACTTTGAAACAGCAAACAAAATTGTGTCTTGAACATCATACACTTCATGTTATTGCCATATTTCAAGTTTCAATTCTTTCGCTTGATAAATATGGAAAAAGATCACTTCACAAACGGAGAAAATTGTATACGTTTGCCATAATAGGTTTACTATCAAGGCTAAATAACTCAAGAACGTGTGGATCACTGCTCATGAAAAAGTGTCTTGAACATCTTCACTTTAAAGGAGATTACATATTCCAAGTTAAAATTCGATAGCTTGACAAATGAAGTCGCTCAACAATTTTTAAACATTTGATTCGGACAAACAAACAACCAATCAACCGACCAACCAATCGACCGACCGCCCAACAGCGTGACTCCTACATAACTCCCTGTCAAACTTCGGTGTATAATTATGTCAAACTGTTTTTTTAAAAATATAATTAGCAATTAAAAGCCCACATATAGATCTATGAAATTGACACAACATATGGTCAACGTACTGCTTATAAGACTTTTTAATAGTGTTATTTGTGTTTTTGTTGTTATACATCAACCACTTTTTTTTCATAATTTTGTTTTTCTAAATGCTTTTCAGTACATAAAAGTGGCCTGGTATACGTATACAAGTAAAACATGAAACCCGGTTGACGACGACCCCTATTGGTACATACGAGCTTGACACAAGTTTGTCACTGCACAGTTTATATATATAATGTAGTGATACTAATGTGGGCATGTAATATACAAAATGTTTATTATTGCTTCAAACAGGAAAATTGTGAATCGAATTACGTGTCAATGTTTTTCGAACAGTTTGAATAACAGTTATGAAGGGGGTTTATTCCGCCTGTCTGAAAACTGGAAGGGCGTTTGTTCCGCTATGGAAGGGTGTTTCTTCCGTTTATGCAAAATGTGAAAGGGGGTTTCTTCCGCTATGCTGTTTTAAGGGAAGGGTGTTTCTTTCGAAGGGGGTTTATTCCAGGATTCGTTTTGACACCCAACACTTAATCCAGTTTCGTCTGGATTTTCTGTTGCACCAGTATACAGTACAATAACCGTTTCAATAGTGACTTATGTAAACGTCCGTAACGATAAATATACAGTGTGTTTGATTTGCAATTAATTTTGAGGAAATGTCAAATTCCAAATCATTCGCTATATCATTCTGTTAAAATTTACCACGGAACATTAAACGGAAATTAAATGCACGCACGCTTTCCATGCGTTTGACGTGACGTTGTTCATGTAGGGAATAATTTGCGCGCGCTTTTCTCGAGAGAAAAGATTAAAACACACTGTACATTTACAGTTTGTTTGAAGAATGTGATAACGTCGAGTAAAAAGTAAATAGGGAAGAGTGTTTCGGATTACAAATTAAATTATGCGCATTTGAGAATACAACAAGAAACGGAATATGGTCTAATTTCTAGGACGCGCATACTTCGGTACGATGTTTTTTTCGGATATTCCCATTGCAAAAGCATGTGAGCCATCGCAAAGACCAGAAAAAAACACCTACCCTACCTATTTTTTTTCAGCCGTTTCCCGAAACACACATTTTTGTTGTTTGGCCCTAGGGACCAACTTCTGCTAAAACCTCTTGATGTATTGTCTCTATGACGGCTGCACTTTTCACCACAAATGAAGCACTATGATTTCCAGTCAAAGTTCTCAAAAGTGGACCTCGTCTTAAAAAGGTGTCCTTGTGTTTTCCTTGTCATCCATTGTTGAGTCATCATAAGACCATCTGGGCCTGAAAAACAGAAATACATATGAAATCCTTTTGAAATGACATAAATGTTCTACTCTCAATGATCATGTGTGAGAGAAATCAAACTATGATATTTATGAATATCATTATCATTGTCATACCAGACCAGGATCACCACATGGTTGTCATATATGTCTTCAGTACACTCCTCTGCTTCATTTTTTTGAAGCAAACAAAAATGATTTAATGATAATTATAACTTGCCTGTGTTCTAATCGTAAGTACATTTATATCTAACTATTTAGGATACACAAACCTCTTTAATAAATGACTGTAATAATGGATCAACAGAATTACAATTAACAAAACATACTTTCTTACTTTGCAGTCATCTTTAAGATCTTTAAGTTCTCTCCAGATGTAGCCATGTTTTCTTCCCCGAAGCCTGTGGCATTCTCTTGGCTGATGAAGTTCTTTTGTCGAACCTTTTAAATTAATAATATATTCCAAACAATAACTTAGAATAGGCAGAAATTAACATATATTAGGCATACACAATAATTCATCAACAGAAAAAAATATAAAAAATGCAAATAAGTTAATTTACAAGATAATAAAATGAGTGAAAACAATGTCCGCTTACTAGCACCTATCCGAGTACTACTCAAGTTTTGGAAAAACAAATATAAGCACCTCTTATTAAATACAAAAGACAGTGTAGGTTTCATGTTAGGGTTTCAAATATCCACGCACACTACTTTTGCATGTATTCAAACGGATTTTAGTAAATATATGTGATGAAAAACATCAATGACATTGCAGACAAATTTCCTTGTGATGATGTTTGAGAAAATGTGTTATCAATTAAAATCTATAATCATAGCATGTAGTTATGAAACGAACAATGAATAAATATGTTAAATACTTACCATATTAGATGTACATGGAAATGAAAACTGTGAAAATGACAAAACAAGTTTGACATTGGTGTCTGCTAACTTTTATGTGTATGGTAAATTTATATCAAAGGGGAGTTACTCAACAAATGTTTAGTATCTAAAATCAAATAATTCTTCATATTATTATAGTTGTCATAGCTTTCAGAGTTTACAGTTGACTCAGTTCATAAAAATGGTATATAATTTCATTTAAATGGATAACATATTACTGGTATAAAATCATAATTTAAGTTTTAAGCATGAATTAACACAATGTATCAAATGAAAGTACAGTTACAAATCACTTCATCAATTAAAATATTATTTAATGATATCTGGATCGTATTCTTGACCATAAAGTTTTGTTTTTTTCATTTGTTTTAAAGGATATAAATACACTTATTAAATTTACCTGATTTTAAGTACACTTTAATCAAATACTTGATAGTTATACATAAAGATATTAGACTTTGCCCCCGAAATTGGAGCATTTTTTTGCTGATTTTCATTAAAATATGCACAAAAATGCATTCCATTACATGGTAATAGGTAAATAAAGCATTTAAGATTCACACCCCTTTCATTTAATGTTGATTTAGAAGGAGGATAGCAATTTTCCCCACATAAAATAAAAGTTGTAATGTATACAGTGAGTAGGACACTTTTGGCGGTCATCTTGGACGCAATCTTGGATTTTGAAGCCCTCCAGCACTTTTCGAACAAATGAAATCTCATACCATAATCTACAGACCCAGACGAACATTTCTGTATATGAAACTCTTTGTTTATGATCAGTGGCCAGTTACTCCCCTAAATAAGCGACTTATGTGTGCCTGTTTGCAGCACTATAAGGACAGGCAAGTATTGTTGCCGGAAAAAAACGATATCTTTTATATGTCTCCATCTCGGATAACCCATCTAATGGGTTTTCACGATCGAATAATCGTTTTCTTTGAATGTTTTCAACATTTTCGAACAAGATTTGACGGTAATGAATTGCTCTAGCAGCCATCTTGGAATCTGTAAGAATTATTCTAAGTATGCTCAAGAGCATTCTTAGAATTCTAAAGAAAATTCTTTGTTCTTAAGAATTTTCTTTAGCAATATGTGTTGGTAAATAAGACTTAGGAATTTTTTCTTAGACTTAAGAATTTTCTTTATTCTTAAGTCTAAGAATTGCTAAAGAATTGTTGGTGAATAAGGGCCCGGGAAATGTTTTGTATGCAACGTTGTGGCAACGTAATATTTAGGTCGCAACGTCGGCAACCATTACCGAACGTTGCCACAACGTTGCATATAAAACATTATCCGGACGTTTCATCAAACGTTGCAGTTTGGTTGTCAGAATGGTTTATATGAAAGTTTTCCCGACGTATTTTTCCAACGTTGCTGCAACGTTGTATTTAGGTAGCATTCAAACGTTGCAGTTTGGTTGTCACAATGGTGTAAATGAAAGTTTTCCCGACGTTTTTTTCCAACGTTGCTGCAACGGTGTATTTAGGTTGCATTCAAACGTTGCAGTTTGGTTGTTACAATGGTGTATATGAAAGTTTTCCCGACGTTTTTTTCCAACGTTGCTGCAACGTTGTATTTAGGTTGCATTCAAACGTTGCAGTTTGGTTGTCACAATGGTGTATATAACAGTTTTCCCGACGTTGTTTTCTAACGTTGCCGTTGATCATTGTCAATGTACATGTACCGGAGTATTATTGTCCCATATATATATGGCTTCATGTAATGGAACAAAGGCCGCAGATGTAGTGTAGTTAAGAGGACAACAACCGTGTACAATCTATACAAACAAACAACCAGAAGACCCATCAACTAACAACATATCTTTTGCATACAACCCGTAAATGTTGTGTTGGGTTTAAAACGGGTTTGGACCTGTCATGCGTTGAATATTTAAATAGCGTTGATGAAACTACTCAAAGCTAAATATACTTCCCATGTAATTTTATACGAATCCGTATACGGTACATTCCTTGTGTTGTCTTAAACGTTTGCATTTTGAGAGGTATATCAAGTTAATTGTGAATCACTGTACCAACGTATCGTTTCAACAAAACTGCATTTGTTTTTCCACATGGCGTTCCATACTATATAACTCACGCTGGGTATACTTTGATAACAGATGGCACTTCGATACCAGATAACAACAAAAGCCACGCGCGAGAGGTAAGTTCATCAGGGTTTTTTAAACGTTATATCATAAAGATTAGTTTTTTAGACAAGGCGCATTGTCGAGTTTAAAAATGGTGTATCCTTTTCTATTGCAAAGAAAAAATCACGGAAGAATGGTAGATTTTTCCCCCCAAAATAGAAAATTCGGTCGGAAAACAGCATGAACTGAATGAACAGTTAACATTTCAACAAAATAAAACTACTTAGAAATATTGCAAGAAATTGTTTGATATTCCAGCATGTAGAGTAATCACTGTGCTTCAAGTACTGAAATTTTGATAGTATTCAATGAAATATAAACGAAGATAGAGCATGTTTAAGTAGGTGGTATTCATGAAGTTGCGGATACTTTGATTCCCGATATAGGGCACTTCGGATAACAGAGACTTTCAACAAATTGGGCACCCTGATAACCGAGTTTTATCTTCTACCTAAAATGCATTTATGTATATTATGGCTATTCTTACCAAACATTTTGAAGTACGAATCAATTTGCATTGTCAAGCCCGACACATTGGGAACCTATGCATAACGTAATTACATACACATGTAAAATATAACCAATGGCTTTGTTCGTTTTCAAAAATCGTATTACTATTAATTTATATAATTAATATTTTAAGTGCAAATGTTAAATAAGATTCAAATGCTTATTTCTGAATATACGTCGTAAGTGATCTATCTATGCGTTGAATAATATATTTCAAGTGACGACCGAAAACAATTGTCTAAATAATCAACTTGTTTTAAAGGGGCCGTCCAACAGATTTTGGCATGAATTAAAGCTTGTCATTAACTGCTTTAAATGCTTTATATTGATAAATTTAAACATTTGAACTAAAAATCTCCAGTAAAAAATAAGATTACAATTTAACAAAAAAGAAGAAAAAACGTTAACCTCCACAGGGCTCGAACCACTGACCCCTAGAGTCATGGAAGCATGGAGTAAAATTTCTTCCGACTTTACCACTCGACCATCCACGCTCACGTCATAGGAAGGTATTTTTTCGGCGTAAGCTGTATTAAGCCAGCTTTTCACCCTGACTTGACCTTTGTAAGTGTCCAATAATATTCAAATAAAATTTCCCGCGGCGAGGTACGAATGAATACACTTCATTTATTCCATTGGCTGATTTGAGTATAACACCAGAACATTGGAAACATATCCGCGTCTTTGTAACACTGTTTTACTGCATGAAACAATTTTATCTCTAATGAAAAGGCTAATGATAGAACAGTTTTACAATAAATTTTCGACATAAATACAGTTTGTGCGTTCACCTTTTATTTTCAGAGAATTACCAGCGCAAAAGCGTTTATACTAATGGCTATATTCTCATATTTAGTACTTACTTGCATTTCATTTCAACCCGCGAGGTTTCGGGTCAATTCGCGGGTATTGTGTGAAAGTCAGAGTTTATATACAGTTCATCACCGGAGTTCGCAGAAGGGGTTGCGATCTTTTCATTGAAGGAAAATATTGGAATCTATGCTATTTTTGTCTGATGGAATAAATAGTTCGTTTAGTCGCTTTGTCGATATATCAATATTTTAGGCACAGCTGTTGCCTTGGTCGTGTACAGTTGGCGTAAACAAGCCGTCGTTTCAGCAGCAGAATTGTTACCTAACTTTAATGCATTGCATTCCAATCCGCAAGGTATCAAGGTCAGTTTGCGGTCAGTTGCAGAAATCTTTATATAAACGCCGTCTCGTAAACTTTGTGCACTTGAAGTCTGTTTTGATCAGAAAGATACTAAATAAAGATATTCGGCGATATTATTGTGGTATGTCAATCATCGATTGTTAATATGTTTTCAACATTTGCATGATAAGGACCAATTTTGATAAAATTAATTAGAAATATGTATCCATTTAGACCAGTTTATTAAGCATGAGCACAATAATTCACTATACTATAATTATGCAATTAAATAAGATTTGAGTAATGCCGGCTGACCTATATGCACTCGTTTATTTTCATGTTTCTTGTGTTTTTCTATTCTGTAAATATAGATATCTGAGTAATAATATCACATAAAGCAAAATAAGCCACGAAATCTGGCGCAACACCCCGTAATTGATTTGCTTGTGATGGAGCTAAGAACTGCGCAGAAAAAAGGCATCCGCTACTTTTTATCTCATAGAGATAACTTTTGATCGTTCATAAACATCGACCACAATCAACGCCGTGTATCTTTTTTTAAAGATATTTCTTGTTAGCTATATAACCAATCCTCGTAGTTTCCCAAAATATCGATTAGCGTCGAACGACGCTTTAAGCTGTTTGACAGTCCCTTTAAAGTGGTAAACTGAGATTAAGAGAATTGAAAATACAACGGATAATGTGGATCAACACGACTGTGTTCAATTGAACTTATAGCAGGATTCTACATGTAAAGCGGCCAATACACCTCATAAAATCCTTTGTCATTGGTGCTCTTTAGAATCGCATCACGAAGTCGATACTAATGCGTAGCCACAAAATTTAAAAGAGATTGGAACACTCCCTTTATATTGAGCTCTACATATGGGAAGCACTTCCCTTTCTCTTTTATTATCATATTCCAAAGGGATAAGAACATGTTTCGGTATTTCGTTTTTAATTAACGTCAATACATACATTTTTATTTATTGCCTGCTTACTATAGCAATATTCCACAGCGAATTCTGCATTTCTGATTCACTAAATAGAGTGTGTTATATCTGGTAAAAAGTGTCGAGTTATCTGTAATCGAAGTGCCATTGTCTTTGAGATGATCGGTAAAAGAAGTGTCCATGAAAATTTGGCATCCGACTCTTAAAACATTTGAATTTCCTCAAATTTAACTAATTTTTAACATGTTGCAACATTAATGGACATATTGATCTTTCATTTCGATAAGTTGGCACGTTCTTGATTTATTTCCAAGTATTTTTTTTTTTTGAAATACGTACTGATCATCGATTTCATGATGATTATCGATGAAATTTTATCTCTTTTTTATAATCCAATGTTTTTTCACGACTCTCTTGCTCCGCAATACGAAGTACTGTACCATTAATCGACCAAACAATGAAAACCAAATGAACAGAACATAAATGCAAAAAAGCTGAAGAACTCAACTCTCGCGCGTGGCTTTTGTTGTTATCTGGTATCGAAGTGCCATCTGTTATCAAAGTATCCGCATACCCGGCGTGTAACTAGTCACGTGGTCCCTCCATTTTCTTGTTTCGCTTTTGTGCTGGGTTTACAAATATAATTTTATGTATCTTTATAGAGTTTCTTTGTGATGAAGCAAAAGCCTACTATAATGTGTGGATATATTCTAGAAATTACAAGTAAAAATTTGCTGTGCTATAATGCAACAATTTGTGGTGTGATTTAATCAATAACATTTAGGTAGGAATTTTTACTTCCTTTAACTTATAGTGTATACTATTACTACACTTCCAATATTGCACATATAAGGTAATTTCGAAAAAAACGTACACCTCTTCATTTAAGATAATATCAACGAGGGATCAAGTGTTAAAAATATATTAAACTGTGTACATATGTTTCCCTATTTAGTATACGTTGAACAGTAAACAAACAACCTTGCTGACTTCAACATGGAGAAGGAAGTGAAAGATATCGAGTTTCGAAATTGGGTGAAGTCATGTCTAGCATTAAACTATTTTAAGGATGGGTTAATTCCTTTTATATCAGAACAATCCGAGGACATGTACATTCAAAACATTAGTACCGTCACAGTTACGTGTCAAATACCAGTATATCAATGTACTAACTGCAGTTTAGACAAACTTCAGCCAAGTCATGCCCAGGTAAGAAAATGCAACTACTCTAAATGCAATTGTAAACGTAAGAATACGATACGATGTCAAGACAACGGGTCATGCAGCGAAGTGTATGATCTGTTGAAGAATCTTCATGTCAAAAAAGAGCCAAATTTTACAAACACCGATTGTTCACTATGGTCAGACAAAAATCGAGGACCATGGGAGCAAATGAAGTGTTTTATTTTTACCTCTGGATACAAAGACACCGAACAAATATCAATGGCGGATGTGACAGCATTGGTCCAAGTATGTGAGAACAACACGACAATTAATAACATATTGGGCAACGTGTTTGGTCAACTCGATCAGGTAAGATAGATGCGTGTCTCAATTGCTAGTAAAAACTTATTTACCTGTCATGCTTGAAACATGAACCTACCACTTTTATCTGACCAACTTGTTCCGTTATTCGAGGTACAGCATTCATCCGCATTCATCAGTTAACGAAACTTATTTATTTTAATCCCCCGTCGAAAAGCGGACGGATATAATTTTGTATTACGTCCGTCCATCCTTAAGTCTGTCAGTCTGTCACAAACGTATCAGGGCTATATCTCAACATGAAACTGCATGTGTGTATACAGTATATCAAACAATGAGCAACAAGTGTCATGCACAAGAACCAAAACCATACATTTTCTTAAATAAGAGATATTACCCTTACTCGTATGGTATGCTATCCGTCTTTCACACAGTTTTCAGGGCTACAACTAAACAATTATATACGATTTCAACATAAAACGTTATGGGTGTATAGTGTATACCGGTAGACCTCAATGAGCAAAAGTGCCATTCACAAAAACCATGACGATACACTTTCTTAAAAAATCGCTCTCGTATGGTATGAAATTAAAGAGGGTGTATATCCCATACACCGTCAGTTACCCGTACGAATTTTGGTGCGGAAATGGGACGGAAAATAGGCGGCATTGGGACGGAAACTATTGTTTCCGGGCGGAAAAGAGACGGAAATTGATTCCGGCCCCAAATGACCATGTCTCTTGATTTTTTTCAAGCGGAACTTATTAGCAATTCCGGGCGGAAATAAGACTCGGGCGGAAGTTCCTACTTATACATTTCTCTGGGGCGGATTTTCTGACTTAGAAAATTAACTCGGGCGGCATTTCATACTTATACATTTCACTGGGGTAGAATGTTGGACTTAGAAAACTATTGATAAAGAATTTCAAAATGGGATTTTAAGATAATTAAAAAAACAGAGTTCTGATTTCAGTTTCTAAATGGTTATTGTAGGAAACACTTGCCATACGCAAGGTAAACAACATCAATATTCAATTCATACAATAGTTAACCCATGAAAAAAAAACGTTGAAATGAGCTTTAAATGACACAAATTTAAGGCTGGAATGACTCTGAAAAAATAGTACTAATCCACAAATTCAGCTGCAAGTTTTCACTCCTTAAAATTTGGAGGAAAATAATTAACTAAGATACATGTAAATACTGTTCTGGGTGAAATTTATATATATTTTGGCTCAGGATTATTTTTATAAGACCTTATAATTAAATCACTTTGTTATGATAATTTACCTTACAACATTTAAAGTACATGTAAATCTACTATGTATTTAAAATATCTTTGAATTAAGGGTCGTAGAGCAAATTTGATTAAGGGCTGTATGCAAGTTGAAAATTGTTGTGAAATGCAGTACATTTATCCCTGTTTATCAGTAGTGTTTTGTTTTAAGATGTCAATTTGGTGGCTCTGTGTATACCCCCAGTTAATTGTAAACAAAGAATGCATGGGTAATATGGGGTGATATGATGCTACAGCCTGATAAGACAGACTCTTGTTTTGAGTGTGAGTCAGAAATTTGAAAATAACAGCGCCGTGTTTGCAAAACCTATTACTCTGGCTTGAAAATTTGAAATGCAGTTTCAAATCAATGATTGGACTTTTTTAATTTGAAGTTTTAATAATATGATGAATTAATCTAACTTTGATGAACATTCTGAAAGAATTAAGTAAAATGTGGAAGTCAACATTCAGTGTGTAAGAAAGGCTGAAAAGAGGGATTCAGTGAGTTATGATGGAACTTTTTTAAATGCCTCGAACTACTAAACAGGTTTGTTTCTTAGAATATTTACTTTGTATTGTTTTCTTATATTATGCTGTGTTTATTATAGTTATATTGTTTCACAGTAATATCTGTTTTGGCAGGTGGTTTACCTATAACATTTAAAATGAATGCTCAAGCCAGTTTATAATCTTTGCAGTAATTTCACATTATATAAATAAGACATTTAAAGCAGTCAAAGGTGTGTATATCTTATTAAATGTTTTTTGCCATATAATCAAGATTTTTGTCATTTGTGAAATAGAAACCAAGTGTTTAAGCTCCATCAGAGGTCCAGATAAAGTTTTTGTATTCCTTAAATTTAATTAGTGAATGTTTTAGTGAACCAACACGCATAACTGTTGATTTTGGGGTATTTACTTTTAAGCCAGATATTTCACTAAAGTCTTGTATTGCGTTTATTAAAGCAGTGAACGAGTTAATTGTTCCATAAATGAAGTATGTTGTGTCATCTGCAAAAAATGTTTGTTTTATGACTGACTGTATCTGGCAAAAGATTGAAGGGGACATGTTGTTTTTGTGATTTTTAAAAAGTTTTTTTTAGCTTTTGTGACCACTTAATGTCCGTCAATCCATCAGCAGTTTAAGGAGCTATGTATATACCGGATTAGTTCATAATCCCCCCCCCCCCTCGGAATCATTCACATATTCTCCTGTCATTTCCGCCTGGAAATAAAACCCGCCTATCCCAGTCTAATTTACGCCCAGAAATCTTTTCCGCTTCATTAGCATATTCCGCCCCAATTTCCGCCCTAGTCAGCATGCAAAAGTATTTTTCGCCCGGAAATCTTTTCCGCCTCATTTGCATATTTCGCCCCAAATTCCGCCCCATTTCCGTCCCGTTTCCGCCTGGAAAATATTATTTCTTGTAACCACTATATTCCGGGCGGAATCAACAATTTTCCAGGCGGAACTGTAAATAAAATTCCGTCTCAATTCCGGGCGGAACATTTCGTACAGGTACTAACGGTGTAACTATGCACGCATGTTAAATTATTAAATATTTTGCCAATAAACATTTTACCGATCAGAATACAGACAAAATAAGTTTTCGACCATCACAACTATTCACCGCAATCCCTAACAAAAAACGGCATACAGTGTACTGTATGTTATCTACGTGCACAATAACTTGTGCCGATGTTATCAATTTCAGCAATTTATATATTTTCATGCTTCATTTTGGTTGAATATTTCGCCTTCTTTTCACTTCATGTTTATTTTACCATTGCATATTATATCCACTTTGTGTTGTAATTTTAAAAATTGAATAGTAAATTTATGTACGAATTGTTCGGAAAAAATACGGACAATTAGGCGTTATTTTTCAGACGGTATACTGTACACCGATGAAATAAAGGAAAAGTATAAAACTTGCTTGCATTGAATTACATTATGTGGATCTTGGCTTTAAAACACACTCGTTCGTGGGTTGACTTTATTAAGGATAACACGTTAAATATACGTGCTATTGGTTTGTAACTTGTTTCGATCTGCAATGGTATATGTACACGTATACACCCAAAGCTCTTTTATTGATCCATTATTGTATTGTCAACGCTGTTTAAGATAAGACAAGATCGAAACGCCATATACCATTCTGGCCATATGAAAGTATCCAACGCAGCTCTCCAAGACTACATTACCCGTATGAAGAATGTTTTAGCGTTACAGCTGTTTGAAAAATATGAATTGACAACAAGCATGCTTTTGAAATTGAATGAGGTAAGTGTCAGATATGTATTTTTGCTTGTCGGCCTATGTCAAACTTTTCTGGTACTCTATATCTTATTAAGTGTTTGATGAATTTCTTATTGTGTTGCATAAACCCACATCAAAATCAACATGCAGACACATGTTCGTATCTCTGGTTTGCAAATTGACAGAATTATGAGCCGTCCCGTATTTAGTATAATATAAACTGACAACTTGATGTTTTTCGGTATCTTTGATTTGAAGACTTTAGATGTCAGAGGGGCTTATCCAGTCGATGTGCAATCGGTGACCCCTTTATAGATTGAATACAAATCCTTCAACTTTGGATTATTAATAAGTCGCTTTTCATGGCGCTCGTTATGAACATGGCGTCGCCCAGTCTATGCGTAACAGACGATCGAGTGAACCCCGCCTTTTTAAACAGACATGGCGCTGATATCTATGTCGATTAAAGAAACGTTTAATGATGTAATGTATTACAACTCAGTGTCTCAGAATACTTGATACAGTTGAGCGCGGTTGATTTAAATTGACAGCCCGTACTAGTGTAGTAGACGACGGGATATATATATATATATATATATATATATATATATATATAAATAAAAAAAAAAAAGAATATATATATATATATATATATATATATATATATATATATATATATATATATATACCCTTGTCCTCCGTTAATGAGCATCATGCAGTTATTTGTCATTCATAATTTAGGAAAATTGTTATGTTTTTTCCCATCAAAGTGACAGCAGCTAAGGTAAGTGTCACTATGGTAAAACATGGAAGTATTCGCGAGCACTAAAAACGTCGAGCATTTGTTAGTATTTCGCTTGTCATTAATCAGAAGGGCCGATACTATGAGACAATTGTACATGAAACAGATTATCGAACAGCACCTATAAGCGGACGTTTTGTTTTTGTTCTGTATGCGCATGCGCAAAAGTGCGCATCACGTCACATCCATGACAAATGGTCGTACATGAAGTCCATGACCTACTTGCCTACCTAGCTTGAAATAAATGCGCCGAAAACAGAATTAATGAATGCATTTATTGTTATTTACATGGTTTTATGTGTTTTTTGCTATAACGTTTTGAATGCATTTATAAAAACGTGCATTTTCACACCAAAATCATATCTCCGTTAGCAATTTTGATTGCTGCAGACGCAGAATATTTCGCCGAGTCCGGGTCACGTGATAGTCATGTGACTTTGTATATACTGGAGTAGTATTCATGAACTGTCCGGTAATAGGTCATGTTTACAGCGGCCGCCATTTGTTTTGTCTGCTAGAGGTTACAAAAACCAGGGAATCATTGGTATGAATACTTGAAGAATATTTTATTTGCTGTAAAACTTTACAGATAAGTAATTAAATGATTGAACTGTTAGTCATTTTTTAAAACATAATGTTTTTGTTATTTTAAGTGTTTCAATTTTAACGTAATTCCTTAGGTGTTCGATAACTGGTTCGTCCACCGAAAAAGATGCAAGTGCACATGCGCAAATCGATCACAATATCCGGCATAAAAAGATGGTTGCATATGTAAATATATCTGATCATGCTATAATGTCAGCCACTTAAGCCATGCTGTTGATTGCATATATGTTAAAAGGATTTAACGGTTAAATGCACGTTTTTACGGTGATATGAGGTGACATATAATGGCAATTGGGGTGTCGGCTCTTTCGGCACCAATTTCAGGCTTATTCGGCCCAATTACCAGGCTTTTTCGCCCCCAATACCCATTCATAATTTTGAATAAATCGTAAATATGTTGGTCGATACTCTTTATAACTATAGGATATTGTTTAATACAGTTTTATATTATCTTTATTTAAGTTAATTCCATTTGAAAAATGATTTTGTTTGTATTTTGCTTCAGGTATAGAAAGGCGTTACAATGCTAGAGACGGCTTTGAAATACATTTTTGTAAAGCAGACTATAAAGGTATTCATATTACATATATTTGGATAACTTTAATGTGATAACAATAAGGAATACACACGTCTTAACAATACATTCGATACAGTATCGTAGCACACGCACAGGGCTACATTTAGTATATTTGGCTAACAGTTCTTGCACACACACACACACACACACACACACACACACACACACACACACACACACACACACACACACACACACACACACACACACACACACACACACACACACACACACACACACACACACACACACACACACACACACACACACACACACACACACACACACACACACACACACACACACACACACACACACACACACACACACACACACACACACACACACACACACACACACACACACACACACACACACACACACACACACACACACACACACACACACACACACACACACACACACACACACACACACACACACACACACACACACACACACACACACACACACACACACACACACACACACACACACACACACACACACACACACACACACAAATGTACACTAACAAGGCTTTAACCAGCATCTTTTGGATTAAAAAGCTATTGTATTACTGTTTAATTGCATCATGCATGTCACATTAAATATATTATGCGATACAAGTGTTGAAATACTATTGAACAAAAGCAGAACACTCAATAATTTTTTAAGCTTTTGTGTGTGTTTCTATTTTTCTCATGACAAAGGTTGATTAGTCATTATTGAATCTATTTATTCCGTAGGAGTCATAAGGGTAATACTTCTCCTGATGCACTATGTTCTTTGATTGTTTAATCTGAGCCAACATTTAAAAAAAAGGACATTGCCACAATCAGTTAGCTCTTGTCTTTATCAATTGATTTTATATTTGAAATAGGAGCAGGTTGGAGAAAATTCTTAAGGAGTGTGTATCCACTTTTTATAAGCCATGTATATTAACTGCTAACATTAAACAAAAACCATAATTGTTTTATACCCAAACTTAAATGAGCAAACATAAACTAGTAACAAGTGACAAATTATACTTAACTGACTAAGCTGATTTTAGTTTAATTTTTGAAGGTTGATTTTTTTTATTCGCTGCCTTTTTTACACAGCAAAACCAACTACTTTGTATTTGTGTACAGTATGTATCTGGAAAAAAAACATGTTGGAAAACCAATGAATAACAAAACTTCATTAAATTTATTTTAATGTTTCATTGTATCTGCCCAGGATAACATTCAAAATTAATGAAACCTTTAAAGTGGCAATGTACATGGGTGATTGCATGTATGCTTACTAGTTTTCAATCATTCTACTGGTGGGACTCACCTAAACAAGATTATTAATTATGAACTTGATTACCTGTACATAAAGCTTTATGTAAATTCTGAATTGTTTAAAGAACATCTGTATGGGAATTGATGTGTTAAAATTTCCATTCTAAACATTGATATTTATAACTTGTTATTTAAAAAATAATAGACACGAACGAAAGTTTTAAAGTGTTTTAATCCTGTAATAAATAACTAGCTAGCAGTAATAACATGACAACTGCTATACCTTTAAATACCCACAGTTGAATTTAAAATACATCTTTAATTGGAAATTCCATTTAGTTTTTAATTCTGAATTCGGCATATATACAGTAGTATTATATCTTTTTAAGTACCGAAGTTAATAATATAATTTTTGCAGTTGTATCCCTAAGATCTATTTCATTAATATTAACAGATGTAACAGATGACAAGGTACACATTTCTGCAATATATTCTCATAGTACCAATGAATCACCTTTCTAGGGGCATCTAAATTCTTATCTGCTCTTATTAACACCACCTAATGATGCATGGTGTCTTAACCCCATTCTGTTAAAGTGATATTATGGGCATCTTACAGTTTATAGGTGTCTATCGCAACCGTTGTTTATTTTTAATGTTTTCACTTCATATACACTTATATTTGTTAATGCAGCATCAACATACTAAAACAATATCCCGGAAAGAGAAAAATAATGCATTTGAATATTAACCATACTTTCGTTTTGACAACTGACGACAGAAATGATTCGATTTACGTTGTGAATCTAAATCTAGTTTTAGAGCACATTCGTTCATACGACACAAAGACACCATTTTGTTTTACGGATCATTTCGGCTTAGATGACCGGGTGATTCATGTAAAATCGAATATAATATATATTTTTTATAAACAACTGGTAGTAAGATGAGTTGCAGATAATTGATCAGTAACCACATTTTAACTAACTCTTTTGACCTGTTAATCCTTTTAAGCTCAATTCAACAGTGAAAAAAGCCCATAATATCACTTAAAGCCATAAAGCACAGTCAAGAGTGAGATAAAATGGTTATGTGGTAAAATTTTGATCGGACACTGGTTATGTATGGGTTAATATAAATATCCTTTTCCCCAAAATACTCAATACATTCAAACAAATATATCTAAAAAATAAAAGTAAATAAAAGTGTAACTATAGTTGCTTGTAATAAGTTTGACAAACTATTATGCAAAGTATGTATAAATTGCATTAACAGATGAAAAAGACAAAGAAAGACCTTTTCATTTTATTAATGGTACGGTATAAATAGTATTTAATTGTAACAAGTTGTAAAGACTAAAACAATAAAAAAATTAAAAAGAAGCATATTCAATACACACATGGTGTTGTTTTATACAATGCAACTCAATAGCATTGTAAAAAGTTGCAAAAAGAAACAACACTCATACAATTTCAGTATTAAGTTGCGAGACAATAGCAATGAACAATGCCCATTCCCTGTCAAAGAATTTTTAGTTATTTTTGAAATTGATATTTTTCTTTAGTTATCATATTCATACGCTTAGTGTATTTATTGGCTCCTGTTATGCTCGGAATGCATTTATTGATTTTACACTTGTAGATGTATAGCTTTATAAACAAAATAATATTATTTACGACTCTAGCATACTTTCAATTTTACTACAAACATTTATTCATGCCTACCTGTTTATGTGTGTTTATTCAATGTGTGACATGTCTTTGCTGTTATATTGTCTAATGTATATTTTTTAATTTCAGAACTGAAATCAGATTGCTCTACACAAGGTACAAGAAGAGTTTACCATGCATGTCAACAGCAAATCAAATCCGGTAATGTTCTCTTGACATATCCATGGACAAATAAAGCCCAATATATGAAGTGGACAAATTACACTGGATTGCTTAGGATGGTTTCATATTGAGAAATTAACAACAGCGAACCATATGAAATAAGCTTTTGTATTTCTGTTAGTGATAATGCGTATTATGCTTTTCACTGTGATATCAGGCAGTCTAGCTTATGCACCGGTAATGTTTATTTGTGGACCTTAAATGATTAACTGTCTTACAGTAGAATCTATTCTTTGAAATAATGTTTCCAGTCATTTCTGTTAGGGTATTTTTTATAACTACACTACCATGTCCACGAATATATGAGCTAAGGTAAAATTATTACCGCGATATGATTATAATAAATATTGGGAATGACTGTGATAAAGAATTATTTTAATATAACAGTCATATATTTGAATTTGTGAATATCTATGTAGTGGCAATTTAGTTTAGTGTAAATAAAGATGACATTTGTTTCATGAAACATGTCATGTTGAGTTTCTTATTTTTAGCTCACCTGAGCACAACGAGCTCATAGTGAGCTTTTGGGATAATCTTTTGTCCTTTATGCGTCGTCAACATTTTGACTTGTTAACACGCTACTGGCCACACTTATTGCTTGAACGTCATGAAACTTGGTAAGAAAATTAGACCCAGTGATATCTTGGTTGTGTTCGAAACTGGGTCACGTGAGATCAAAAACAAGATCACAAGGTCAAGTTAAAGGGAAAGCTCGTTAACACTCTAGAAGTCAAATTTCGCCTTTTCAGAGGAAAACTCATTTTTGTTTACAAAAATTATATTTGTTATTATTGTAACTTGTTTGAATTTCAACAAATTTCTTAAAATTTGGGCCAAAAAGGGCCAGTTTGCAGTTTGTTCTAACTTAGCTAAGCTGTTATGATCAGCACTACACTGTTGCACATACGAAAATGACCAAAATTACTTATATTTTCAGTTCAATATAATTTGTGTAAGCTATGATGTCAATATTGTTATATACATGAATTTGTATCCATTAATATAATTCTTTACACATTTTAAAAATGGTTTGTTAAACCTTTACAGACCATTAAAAATGGTATCTCATTACAATACTGGTAACAAGAATAATAATAATAATATATAACATTAATAATAATAATTATTATTATTATAATTATTTGTATTATTATGATAGTTATTGTTATTACTATTATTATTAGTAGTAGTAATAGAAGTAGTAATATATTGCTGACAGTAGTCTATTTCTTAATCTCCTTAATTATTGTCTAGAAATCAACAAAAACATTGGCACTATGAAGATGTCTGAATTAAGTTACATGTACGGGGTATGCACTACATTAAGTTAATATAACTTGTCTTTATGGTGAACCTAATTTTAAATTAGATCAAGGAGCAGTAAGACATTCTCTTGAGTAATTTGCCTTTGGAGTTAGCATTTTGTTCCTGTATATGCAATTTTTCAGAAACCGTATTATTCTGTCACTTTAAGTCATGTAAAAGGTATGACCTATTGATTCATGTACACAACTAAGGTTCTAAACTGCTTTAAGAAATGATTTGCTTTGCTTAAGTTGTGATATTTACTTGAGCAAGGGCATTTGGGATCATACATCAGGTTCAAAATTATTATTGCTTTACTTGTTAAAATTAAACATTGTGTACTTGAGGTAATTTGCTATTTTGGTTTTTCACATTTTGCCCAAAGAATTTACTTTGATTATTAGCAATTTTGATGAACAATTATTATAGGAAATTGGTGGACTGTAATACATCTCAGTAACATTGTTGAGTATGGTACCACTCAGTGAGAAAAATAACATCTTACCAAGATGAACCTGCGCTTAGTCTATATATTTAGTAAATGAAAACACTCATAACCAACATAGCTTTGTTAACTTTGCTGGTTGAATTGATCATTTATAAGTGTCTGGTGCTCAAAGCCACTAGCCAGATCAATATGGTGAATCAGGGATTGAGTAAATCACTATGCATGGGTTTCCGCTTAAAATGTCAGGGCGTTGATTCTTACATCAGGAGACTCAAAATAATAGTTCAAATAATTAATCATATGATTCCTTAGATAAAATATACATTATAGACAAATATGCAAAATAACACTTGTGCCTACGGAAATAATTTGAAATAAGTTTTCATTCTTTGATGATAAAAACGATAAATATTAGCTTGATGCCTTTTTGGAATATTAACATTACATTTACAATGTTTCAACAATGCACTACAAAAAGTGTAGCCTCAGTTCATTTATTTATTTTCTGCTTTTGAAAAAGTGTTTTGTAAATACCGTAATTTCTCCAAGGTTTTTTTCTTGTCAAAAATGTAAATACACTTTTTTATAAAAATACTAGTGTCCGCTAATTAGATGACAATAAGTACAGGTGGTCGAAAATTTAGAGACACATTTAAAACATTGACTTGCCGATTGGATATGGGTATGCAATGTGTATAGCATCAATTGTTGTAACGAATAACAGCAAGTGTTTGTATAAAACTATACCATATAGTATAAATTACTTTTTGTACATGTTTTACTTGAGCTGTTAGGTTAAACCATTGTAAGCACAGTTAATTTCCCGATAAGTATTGAAAAATGCCTTAAGGCATTCAGCTGCCAAGTTTTAGGACCTTAATTCGGTTGTAAAAACATAGGATTGAAGTGTCACCAAATCAGCGCAACAGGGCAAATTTTGGTAAATGCATTTTAAAATAAACTTTCCTAAATAGTATAGTTATATAATTTGAGGGAAAATCCGTACGTCCAAAAATTTAGAATCACAAAAAATAATTATATTGGATAAAAACTGGGGTGTCCGAAAATTAAGATTGTTTGTTAAATAAGAGTTATTATGGTGATACCAATTTAGTATTCAGTTATCTAAGGTAAAATGCCCTGTTCAAACTCTGTGTGTTATAAATCGGGTGCAAATGTTTTGAACCATATTTGATAGTTTTAATGACAACGGTTCAATAACTTAAAGCAAAATTATTATTATTATTTCCACAGTTTATTTAATTAAAATATGAAGTTCATACTTCAGTATAACAAATGATAACAATCAGGCAGATGAAGGTATGCACAAACATATTCTAATGCAATTCGTAACTAGAATGTCATATTGCGTCTTAA
Source organism: Dreissena polymorpha (assembly GCF_020536995.1). Lineage (NCBI taxonomy): Eukaryota > Metazoa > Mollusca > Bivalvia > Myida > Dreissenidae > Dreissena > Dreissena polymorpha. The sequence continues at coordinate 18,877,540 of NC_068359.1, read as the reverse complement.
TTTCTGGTAATGGGTAATGCTATAGTATATTTTTGTAAATTAAATTTCTGCTTCTAAATGTTGGACACAAATTATTTTATTAATCCGAAATTTCGGAGTAATTTTCTATGTTGCTCAATTCAGTGAGCTTTGTTTGTGTAAATATTGAGTTGTCATGTCTTTGGGTTATAAACAGATTTTTAATATTCATGAACCACCCCAAAAATATTGGTTCAACATTATTAAGTTACTTGGAATATTATTAGGCCTTGTCAGATTATTGCATGTATTTCCCAGACTCTGACTCATAAGCACGTTTAAGTTAGTTAGATACTGTAATGTATGTTCACATTCATCTTTTTCTTCTAAATTTTCCATACAAGAGGCAAACAAAACGATGGTTGTTTAAATTGTATCACAATTTTTGTTTCAAGATGTAAGAGGCGTTAATTATTATTCACATGTTATCTTGAAAATGAAGTATTTGATTTGCTACAAAATGTAAACGGTAAACTGACTAAATTATAAGAAACCGTGCCTTTATAAATTCATTAACAAATCGTGAATGTATAGTCCAACCTAGTCTTAACCGTTATATATGTTTCTGTCATTCTTGTTAAATTGTGTTAATTAGCTGCTAAAATCTGTTAAAATGTATTTAGTAGTGCCATAAGTAAATATTTAAAAGTGATTCAAATGGCACGTTACCAGGTATTATATACAATTAAACATCTTAATTTCACTTGGCACATTATCTTTTTTTTTTAGGTCTCATCATCTTTCACCAAGTTAACGTTCATTTTTAAACACGATTGAATCACTTATAGTATCATACAATAATGAATAATGATTGGTGTATTTTTGTAGTCTGAAGTATTCATCAAAAGTCCTTTTTTTTCGACCATGAAAGTTTTAAGGTCAGTGGTGTGATGTCCCAAAAATGTGTTAAAAGACATGTCTATTGCTTTTTATTCATGTTTGAATACTGTGTGGATTAACACATTAACTTTTAGTTTAAATGCCAATTTTACCTTAGTTTTTATTTATTGCTACAGGAAAAAGGATACAAAATTGTGAGGTAAAATTGCAGTGTTGTGATCTTCAGAAAGATTATTCCATATTTGTTTATTGCAATGCATAGTCAAAAAGACTAAGTACCCTAAAATGATGTTTTTTGTTCTATATTCTACAAGTATGAACACAGTTTAAAAGTTATTGTTTAACTAAACACATTCAAACTGACAAAAATACCATCACTGTTTCTGAAAATGTCATGGAAAAGCTCTTCTACTAAACCTATAGATGAATAGTAACAGAAAACACAGTTATTTAGAACATGAAATTAACAGTTTTGTTTAAGAAAATCACCAAAAGGATGTTTATTCCAAGTTTGATGTCTTTTCCAAATGCACATCATACATTAAAGATATATTAGTACAAAGGTGATATTCAGTATAAGATTTAAGAAATTCATATAAAAACAAGTTCATGTCATAAATAGTTAAGGATATAAACTGTTTGCAGTATTGTTATATATTAATGTTTCAACACTTGATTTGATGATTAGGATTATGGTGATTCATTTTCAATGTTTGATAACTTCTTTTGTTTAAGAATAATACAAAAACATAACCAACAAGATGTGTTTGTGAAACACTATGTTCCCCCCATATATTTGACCTTTGATCGTAAAAGGACGACCTTGACCTTTCACCACTCAAAATGTGCAGCTCCATGAGATACACATGCATGCCAAATATCAAGTTGCTATCGTTAATATTGCAAAAGTTATGGCCAATGTTAAAGTTTGACACACAAAAAACAACAAACCAACAGACAGGGCAAAAACAATATGTCCCCCAGTATAAACTGGGAGACATAAAAAGTAGTTTTGCATTGAAACGTCTTTACCAAACAACCTAATTTTATAAAAGAACAACTGTTCTAACTTGAGTTAGAACAGTGTTGCACAAAACCAAAGTTCCTCATTGTTACGATTTATAGTGGGAAAACTTTTCTTACTAAGATACTGTTTAATATCTCTTTTATATTTTGTTACATTATTTCATTTATGTTAAAGTACATATTGAGTGATATTTTGTAGTGATATAACCTAACATATATGTTAGATTTTGAAGAGCTTACATAAAAGCATGTTTTTTTTTTATTCCTGAACAAGTTTGCAAAATAGAGTTGGAAGAGTGTTGTGCTGAACAGGGATTTACAGTCCAATCTACGTGAAACTTGGTCGCAACATTTGTGTCAATAATATCTCTGTTGTGTTTAAAAATGTTTCGGGTTCGTTGAAAAACATTGCCTTCAGGGGGTATATTTTCTAACATGGCTATAGTAAAACATTGTTAACACTCCAGAAGTCACAGTTATACTCAAATCTTCATAAAACTTGGTCAGAGCATTTGATCTTATGATAGCTCGGCTCGAAAATGGTTACGGTCCATTGAAAAACATTGCCACCAGGGGGGCGGAGCAGTTTACCTTATATAGCTATAGTAAAACTTTGTCAACACTATTGTTTATAAAAATCTTGCTGCACTGATGTTGTCAATTGGAACTTGTATATGGCAATGTAGAAAATACACTAAGCACTTTTTGTTATGCACCACATCCTGAAGCGTGCACATGCATAATTACAACAATACGCTAATCTATCAACAGCCATACATAACAATTCAGTGCCCCCTACTGCACTTTGAAGCCATGTATTTGACCTTTGTCCTTGAAGGCTGAACTTGACCTTGACCTTTCACCACTCAAAATGTGCAGCTCTATGAGACAAACATGCATGCCAAATATCACGCTGTTACCTTCAATATTGCAAAAGTTATGTCATAGGTTTAAGTTTTGGAACACACACATGCAATGACAGACAGACAGACAGGCCAAAAACAATATACCCCCGATCATTCGATCCAGGGGCATACAAATATTCTGATAGGAAGACATTCATGTATAATAGAGTAAATTGGGTCCTTCCCCAAAGCCCTCAAATGTTTTAAGCCATTTAATTCCTCTTGGTGCCTCATAACTTGTGTTAAGTGTTTTTGTCGTTCTTTGCTAATGTCTGATATATGCCGCCTATCAAATTGGGCACTTGTTCGGTAGGAAGTTATTTTATCAGTTATTAAGCTATTTAAGTCTATATACAATATTTTAATTCCTGCGTGTGGCTAGTTCTGATCCAAGTCATGAATAAATAATATATACATGTAGTCGAGTGCCTCTATATGATGTTTCATATACAATATAACACTAGTTCATAATGACTTTTGTTTTAACATAACATTACATTTAATGACATAACATTAAAATAATTTGTATTTGGAATAAAATAGCACACTGCGTGTGTACAGAAATGTTAGCCATACATGTACTGATTTATGATAATATAATTGTTTACATGGATAAAATCTTAAATATCACAAACAAAACAAATTATAATTGAAGAACGCGTTGTTGTTTTGTTTGTAAGAAAACAACATATTTTGCAATAAAGTGCAGCATACAGAAACTGGACATCAACCACTATTTTGATATGTCCCTGTTTTGATTAACCCCTCTTTTGATAGGGGTCAGGGATGGTAGCCTATTAACACATACAGTCTTTTATGTATTAGTTTTAATTATAAATAAGACCGTGGTATTTATTTTATTGAAGGAAAAAAAATAAGTAAAAAAGACAGTTGTTGTAAGTAATTGAAACATTATGAAGCTCATATAAATTTTTATGTTCATCTTTATAAATTTATTCATTGCAGAAATCACTTTAAACAATATATACAACCAATAGTAATTGACGTGAGTAAATTGATGTGTACATGAAATGTTAGCCATACAGTTAAGAGAATTGTTTACATGGATAAAATCTAAGATATCACAGACGAAACAAATAATTGAAGAACATGTAGTTGTTTTTGGTAACAAAACAACATATTTTCCAATAATATGTAGCAGACAAAAACTGGATATCAACCACTATTTTGTTATGTCCCTGTTATATATTAAACACCTCTTGTGATATGTGTAAGGGATGTTATCCTGTTTACACATACACAGTTTTCATAGGAGGCAGTGGTCAGGAAGAGGAGTCTGTTAACAAGTTTCACAGGGCCCGGAAGTGGATTCTGTGGCCTGTGTATGAATGGCATGAGAGGGTTCAGTAGTTAGGTGATTAGGGGATATACTGGTATAGCGCTCGTAACTACATTAATTACAGTCAGTCAAATGAACCAATTGAAGTTGCAGATAAATAGTATATATACTCAACACACATCTTCTGAACCTACATAAAACAGTGTTTAAACACCTGTCCCAACTTCTGGCGTAAATTTTATTGGCACACCCTCTCCTCCTCACTCAATTGCCTTTCACCTAAGGACCTCACACAAACGCAACAACTGCATCCCATCCTGTCCATAAAACAGCATCATCTAGGCACCTGCAAACAGACAATATTAAAAGCATACAAGGCATGGATCACAATACATGACTTATCATTTGAGGAGTGCTTAAACAAATTAAAACTGATACCCAGAAATAGCACTTAAAACAAACCTATATTGGAATCCTATTCTACTTGGCTAACATACCCTCATGCTCAATCCACATATTCCACCCTCATGCTCCATCCACAAACCCCATCATCATGCTACACCCACATACCTCATCCTAATGCTACACCCAAATCTCCACCCACATACCCAAAAGCATGCTACAGTACACACACATAACCCAACCTCATCCTACACCCACATATCTCACCCTCATGCTATACACACATACCCTACGCACATGCTAAACAATCATACCCGAACCTACCTACCTACATACCTCATCCTCATGCTCCACCCATATACTCCACCCTCGTGCTCCACCCACATAATCCACCCTCATGCTCCACCATATACCTAACCCGTATACACTACTTCATGCTCCACCCACACAACCCACCCTCATCTTCCACACACATACCCCTCCTAATGATCCAGCCACATAACTCACCCTCATGCTACACCAACATACACTACCCTCATGCGCCACCCACATACCTCACCCTCATGTACCACCCAATTATTCTACTCTCATGATTCATCCACAAACCCCACCCTCATGCTCCAACCACATACCCCACTCTCATGCTTCACCCATATGCCACACCCTCATGCTCCACCCACATATACTATCCTTATGCTTCACCCACATACATAGTAACCCATCTTCATGCTCGACCCACATACCCCACTCTCATGCTCAACCCAAATGCCCAACCCACCCCGCATACACTGCCCTCATGCTCCACCCTCCTAAACCACACTCATTCTCCACCCACATACATAACCTACATACACTACCCTCACGCTCAACCCGTTTTTCCTAATATGACTATACATTGCTATAGTAAAACCTTGTTAACACTCTAGAGGCCACATATTTATTGTCAGAACTTTATGAAACTTAGGTCTGGCTACCATAACTTTAAATGTCGCTTTTTTATGCTTTTTGACTGGTGCGACTTTAAAGTTATAGACCAACCCCATTAGGTAAGTCAACCAGAAATTCCCGAAAAGTTGACAGTTAACAAAGACCGGTCAAAAACAGCTTTTAAATGCAGTTATTGGCCCAAATCAACCACTTGATCGGAAAGATTGACATTTTTCACATTTAACTTATATCTTTTACAAAATACTATTTTAAACATTTGACATTTATCTTTTCTGCTCTAACATATCGAGAAAAACAGCGATGCGACAGACATTTTTGAAACGAGAATCTCCCGAGATTTCACGGTCATATGACGTTAATTCTATTTTTAGTAACAAACCATGTGCTCAAGTGTTTTCAAATTCAGAATGACATTTCCCGGTATTTTAAATTACTCTTGCTTGTTTTGTAAACGTATTGCAGTGTAAATACAAACTCAACGTAAACATTATTTAAAATTACCTGATTCACTTTGAAATCAGTCTATTAATCCACCAGACGTAAGTTGTTAATCACAAATAATAGATACCAGAAAAACAAAGTAATGTTAACAATTTCAGCAAAAAATGTCATGGTCGATCCGAAAGTATCCAAATGAATACTCCTCACGTGACAAAGCGAAAATGGCGTCCAAATTGTGAATTTCAGGCTGATGAGAGTTATTTTCATCTATTGTAAGATGCATTTGACACATTTGAACGTTAAAATATGCCCCAATTTATATTAATTCACCAATACATGCAGAAATGTATTCAAGAAAATGAAGTGTCTTTGATTTATAGCGTGACATAAATATGTTACGACTCTGGCTGACTTTCGATATGGGGTTCTCTTGAACAGCGTTTAGGTCTGTCAATACTATATAAACTGTTCGCTGAAATTTCTTTAGCTACGTGAAACTTAGTAAGAAGATTCGTTCCAATGATATCTTGGATAAGGTCGAAAATGATTTGGTTAGTTGATAAACATGGCCGCCAGGGGACGGGGAATTTTTCCTAATATGGATATAGTAAAACCTTGTAAACAATCTAGAGGCCACATTTATTGTCCGATCTTCATGAAATTTGGTCAGAGGATCCGTCCCAATGATATCTTGAACGAGTTTGAAAATGGTTTGGGTTGGTTGAAAAACATGGCCACATTGGGCGGGGCTTGTTTTCCTAATATGGCTATAGTAAAACCATGTTAACACCCTAGAGGCCAAATTGATGGTCCAATCTTCATTAAACTTGGTAAGAACATACGTCACAGTGACATCTTCGATGAGTTCGAAAATGGTTCTGGTCTAATTGAAAAAGATGGCCACCAGGGGGCGGGGCATTTTTCCTTATATTGCTATTTATGGCTATAGTAAAACCTTAGAACACTCTAGAGGCCACAATTATTTGTTTTTATGATATCTGGAATCAGCTCCGGTCTGTTGAAAAACATGGCCGACAGAGGTCGGGGATTTTATCCTAATAACTCTTCTGTAAAACCTTGTAAGCACTCTAAAACTTACATTTATAGTTCACTCTTCATGAAACTTGGTCAATACATTTGTTCTAATGCTATCTTGGGGCTGCACTGAGCAAGTCATTTCCATTGTTTCTAAGGTGAGCGACTTTGAGCCTTTTATGCCCTCTTGTTTACCAAAAGTATGCAACAAATATTGCTTTTAGCATTAAAGTGCCTTTTTATAAATAATGACATAAGTAAGCTTTATTTGTTACACAAGATTAGCAGTTGGACAATTAAGCACATGAGAATGTAGACTACCATATTCGGAGGCCTATAATCTACATTATAATTAGGATATTACTGCTTTCTACCTCAAATTATGCAAGGAACCATAATTTTAGACTTTGCTTGCCTGTTCAGAAACAATAACATAAAAAGCAAGCTATGTTTGTTGAATAAGATGTCTAGTTGGAAAAATAAGCACATAAGATCACTGACTTACATATTTTACAGAAAAAAATGCTCATTTTAGCAAAAATATATTATTTTCGGACCAAAAGGATGCGAGACACATTGCTTTTAGCATAAAAGGGACTGTTTGGTAACTATATTTGTTCATTAAGATAACCAGCTCGAAAATTAAGCACATAAGAATATTGACTTGCATTTTGTACGGCCGTAAATCCCCACTTCAACAACAAAAAAAACAACACTATTTTTCTAACCCAAAGTATAAAGATACATTGCTTTGAGCATTTAAGTGCCTGTATCTAAACAATAATATTAAACGTAACCTATATTTGTTGAATAAGATGACACGTTTGAAAATTAAGCACGTGAGAATAGTGACATATTTTACGGGCAAAAATCCACATTTTAACACGCCAAACAACTAACCCAAAGTAGGCAAGAAACATTCCGTTATTATGTACATGTCTGATTGTGATCAAATGCATTATAACAAAGCTATACTTATTAACAAGATTAGAAATTGAAAAGTTTACCACATACAAAATATTGACGTGTAATTTAAGGGCCAAAAAGCACATTTTGACAAGAAAAGCCTTTTTTCTTTGCCACAGTATGCACGAAACATTGCTTTTACCATTTAAGTGTCTGTTAATCAACAATAACTTGATAAGTAAGCTATATTTGTTTAATAATATGAACAGTAAGAAAGTTAAGCACATAAGTTTATTGACATCCATATTTTACACCTATTAATTCACATTTGAACAAGAAAATCATTATTTTCTTACCACAAGTATGCAAGAAAGAAGATGGTTTTCTGTTTTTTAGTGACTGCTTATAAACAATAACTTCATTAGTAAACAAAAAATTTTTATTAATAAGATACACAGTAAGAAACATTTGGCACATAAGAATCAAAGGTCTTTGACTGAGATCTCACGGAAGAGTTCGTGGTATATACTGGTCGTCCAATACAACGTTTAAGCCATCTGTTTGGTAGATACAAGCTTCAGCTTAGACGAAGGAAAAGTTCAAAAAGGTTAATCGAACTTACCTTCAAACTATCGCACCGTCCCTCTTTCAAGCTCTTTAGGACAACGTGTGGAAGTTAAATAATCATTTTATTTCACATATTGTTATTTTATTGAAAACATTCCGGATTTTAAAGAGGGCAGCCAGTTTATTGATATATTTGATTAAATATTTCGATCTATTGACGACTAGAAACTTAATTGTGTGATATTCTGCGATATATCCTAGGTCTTTGATTGAGTTTATCATAAAGGTCTTTTATTTAAACTTAACACAAATAACATAAATATACTTCAACGGATAGAAAGCTTTGACTTATCGTACCCAAAAAGTATTAACCGTACCCAAAAGTATTTGTTTATTGTATTGTAAATTGGCTTGTAAGTATTACCCGTCTATTTGCTGACGATACTTCATTACACCATTGACTGTTAAGTCCGTTAAAAGCAGAAACTGGAAAGCATTTACTAAAGATTTCTTAAAAATGGATTTCTCTGAAATGAATTCTCTCATTGAATAGTCAACCTATGTTCATGACCTTTTTATCCCCCGCCATAGGCGGAGGGATATTGTTTTGGCGGTGCCCGTCCGTCCGTCAGTCTTTCCGTCCGTCTTTCGGTCCGCCCTTCCGGAGCCATATCTTGGAAGTGCTTTGGCGGATTTCATTGAAACTTGGTATGAGTATATATATGGATAAGAGGGTGATGCACGCCAAATGGCATTGTACACCATCTGTTAATAACGGAGTTATGACCCTTTGTATCTTGAAAAAATGCTTTTTTGTGTGCCCAGAGCCATATCTTGGAAATGCTTTCGCGGATTTCATTTAAACTTGGTATGAGCATATATATGGATAAGAGGTTAATGCACGCCAAATGGTATTCTACACCATCTGTTAATAACGGAGTTATGACCCTTTGTATCTTGAAAAAATGTTTTTTTGAGTGTCAAATATAACATTTTGTGTCCAGAAGCATATTGGCGGGGGAAATCAATTCAACGAATTTGCTTGTTTACTTTAATTCTATGTTATCGACAATAGGAGAAAAATGCCCGTCTTCAAGAGAAAACTATTATTTGCAGGCCAAATGTTTAAAGCACAAAAATTCAAAATGTAAAACAGGAAAAACTGTATCAAATGAAATAATACATTAAAATGATAAAACACTTTGTGACTCCGGTTTTATCATTTAAATGTATTAAAATATATTAATAAAAAAACAACAAAGTTTTAGACTAAACCAAATACGTTTTAATAAGAAAAATTGTCCTCTACATGAAATCTTATAGAGTTTTGCTTATAATTATTTCAGGACCAATTTTAGTTAAAATCACAAACTTTATTTCGGCTAGAGCTTTTACATGACCTTAAAAATGATACTTAAATAAGAAATAATAATAAAGAAATAATAAATCTTGAGAAAAACAAAGATATGTACTATTCGACAAAAAAGTCTGTCTCGGTATTGAATCATATACATTTTCTTAATTAGTATATCTGGAACTATAGAATTTTTTATAAAGAAATACAAATATTTTAATCAAAGGCAGATATCTGATTTTTAAAGAAATTGTATATATCTCCGTCATAAATCTTAATAAATTTCGCTAATGAACATATCCGGCATTATTAACGCTAAAAATCACACAGTTGACTTCAGACATTATATGCGGAAATAACCTTTATAATTATCTTCGAATAATAAAAGTCAATACAGAAATTATGGTGTTTTAAGCAAAGGCATAACTGAAAGGATTTAAAAAAAAATTATTATTAAAATACAGCAATTTCGGCCTTAAACATTACGTGTTGTCACTGAATATTGTTGCAGAGATAGTTACTTTTTTAATTTTTCAACGATGTAAAATATTATTCATTCATGTTTTCATCTTTGTTTATTGATAGATCTTTTAACGCTTTAGTCTACCAGATTCTTCAGTACCGTCATGGCAGCGGGTCACGTGATATCCAATATGGCGGCGGTCAATTTATCGATTCTGGGATTGTCTATATTAATGCTATTCCAAGGGAAAGACCCTCGATAATGTTGTAGAACTTTGGGTCTAACCTTTTTTCTTTTGTATACATGTAGGCCAATATTTTATACATGTACTGTAATGATATCATGAATCGAGCATGTTACAATATAATTGGAAAATGTGAACCATTGACTTTTCCTTCGGACGCCGGAATAAAGAAACCGCGAACACTTAAACATTAAACATTGAGTTGTAACGCATTATAAAATAACACATAAAATAAATAAATTGGTTCTAATGCAAATTTATTGAACTATGACATAATGAATATATTAAAATTAAAACCAAATAGTACGTCTCTCAGCGCGGGCTACCCGAAACGCGGAATATAACGCAGTACACCATTAAAGTGACTATGCACGATTTTGTCATGTGTTAACTTGTAATATATTGATAAAAATATGTTAAAATAACACACGATAGGCAAGAAACATTATAAAGTGAAGACGAATTTCATAAAATGCAGCAAAGACAAATTAGCGCCCCGAGCCAATTGTGACGAAGATATTTCGTACATATTTTCCTACAATAACCGAAGCATTCGTCTTTTTATTAGGATCGGAGTAAGTGTTCCTGTGTCTTTGAATAGATATCGTTGCAGGAAATTAAAATGATCCGTAAAACTAAATTTAGATTCACATCGTACATTCATGATACATACATGCTGGCGAATTTGACTGTACAGACATTTCAGAATTAAATATCTGGCTTATTTCTCATTTTCTCGACAAATTTTGTTCTTAAGTTTTATTTTAATTTACATTGAAATATATGAATAATCATTCTTTTACACATTTTATATAAATTCATAAATATTTGACAAAACCGTGCATACTCACTTTAATAAAAATAAATAAACTAATGTAAACGCTCTGTTAGATTAAACAACGGAGCGGGGTTTATTCGGTAATCTACTCGCCAATGTGACGGCGCCCAGTCTATACGTAACACCAGAATGCCCTCAAATTGACATTCATTTTTAATCCATCCAAGATGGCGGGTTTAAAAATTATATAGAGCGACCACGTAGAGCATATTGACTTGAAAAGTCCTACCGACTACTGGCTTCCTTTCTATATTAAATGTATCGACTAGTTTGAGACAAAGGTATTACACGTTTGTCGGCATCAGCTTCATGCTCTGGGCAATGTGTGCAATAGGTAAACACTCGTTAAGACTCATTGTTAAAGGTCAATAAGCGTTGTCCATAACTCTGACTTTCACTGTACCAGTTTAATATAAAACCATTTTGCACCTAAAAATGTAAGTTTAATTTTTGCTTGCACCAATTCGTAGTTTTTTTAATCTACCATTGAAATAAAACTAAATAAGGGAGTTCATCCCTCTGAAAAAGGTTTGCTTTCCGCAATGAAATAACGATTAATTTAATGTTTTCATTGCTAAGCGATTGTTAACGATTATCGGTGTTGGTATCGTCGGTATATAAAATGCCATGAGAAAGCAGGAAAAGCACTGTCAACGCGGTGAATGCGTGGCTTGTATTTGTGCATAATCTTAAGCCAATGCAAATAATGATGTTGAACATGAAACGTTGCCATATGATTTAGTTTTCTAACATGAACATAATTAGAAGTAAAACACACAATAAGCCCTGGCATTTCGAAAAGATTAAATATTATGAATATATATGATAGCTAAAATATTATAATAGTATTTATTCAAATTCAATGTATTTACTATAACAAAAAGGCGACTTCACAAATCGATTTTTTTAACAGTCGATTTGAAACGAATGAATGAATAATCCAAAGGAATGTTTAAATACATACACACTTCGCAGAATAAAATGTGTCTATATAAATTTGTTTAATACGAATAAGTATTAGTTTTTTCACATACATGTAGTTATACATAGGAAAGTATTTTTTTTACACGCCTCAAGTATTTTCATGGGCATTTTTTTTGCAAATTTCAGTTAAATACAAATCATTTAGATGCTTTTTGTAGGATATTTAAATTAAAAGTACTGTAAATTGTTTTTGCAAAACATGAACATGTGTAGAATTGTTGTCTCCTCTTAAAATAGCTTTTTTTCTCCATTTTAGTATACTTTCTTTTTCGGTATTTCAATACACTTTGTATTTCCTATACCACATTGAAGTTTTTAAGACTAGATTACCAGAAATTTTAACTACTTATTTCTGACTTAATGTTGATAAAAATATCCCGGCTAAATATCTGTAAATAATTTGGGTAACTCACAGTGTATATGACTAAATAGTTACTTGTATTTTCTGGCAAGCATACTTCTTGTTTCAGAGTAGTTCTTTAAACAGTTAATGTACTATATGATGCAATAAAACATGTCATCCTACACCCTAAAACAGGTTAAATGTTTACTCCAAGAGCATGATTTGAACAAACTGCCTACAGGACAACTATATGATATAACTTGAAAAATATTACAACCCTCGGTTTCGATTTTTGGGGATTTGTTTAAAGGTTATTTATTTTAGTCGTTATTAAGTATATGTCCGTATGGCGTAGCAAAATTTAACGACTATGATATGATTTGAACTCTCTTTTTAAAGGAACGAAATTTATTGTCATATACAAAATATCAATTATGTTGGCTTTCAGGTTACATGATCTAAAAGAAACTTGATACATGAATAAACATGACGTTTTCTATCAACGCTCGGCGACATATGATTTTAGAGAAGAATATTTATGTTATTAACTAAACATCTATATAGAAAATGTGAACCGTGTGGGCAATGCGAGTGGGGGGGGGGCTATTTTGCCCCATGGGCATGAATTGAATAAAAAAAAAATATACGGATATATATACATTTAGGTGAATACTTTTATACAATGTTATATACAACTCTTATTAAATCAATTATCTTATTCGTTTTTGGAGCACATATTTTTTTTATTTACTATATCAGTAATTATAATTAATTGGACCCTTCGGAATGGCAATTTTACCCCAGGTTAATTATTTTAACACACGTATTAGAGGATACCATGTTAAGCACAAAATATTTTTTCCATGATCCAAGTATTTTTCACAGAATGTTTATTTGTGTTAATCAACGTTCAGCTATGGTAGCCTACATATGCAGTAAACTGAAAAGATTTAAATAACTTAAAAAGGCCATCCGATAATCATTTCTGTGATAGTTCCTTAAAATATTTCGATCGGTTCAAGAGAAGATGTTTGAATGAAACGTTTGCGCCTTGCTACTGACGACGCACGAATGACACAAAGGCTTACATTGTGCATTGCCTAGGTTAAAGGCCAGTTAAAATGATCACCACATGAAATGTCGCATTGTCCTACACATGTTAATATAATTACCAGACGTCCTAACGTTATAGGATAATGCTTTGCAATATAAAGTAATCTTAACTGACCGTTATTGTGAAATGTAAGGTTGCATAAAAATTAAATATGTTTGTCCTGGAAATAAATACTTCAAACGTTTTAAATATAAACTAGATAAAAAAAACGCAAACGTTACCGTTATTTAGACTTGGAAAACACAACAACCCTTTTTACAGCCTTATTCTACAAAGTCGATAGAAAAGATACAATATGTATTTTAACATTTTTTTCTTCTTTCAGCTCGAGGCAAGTTCTTTTGTAATAACCACTCTCGATGAACTTAAAATAAGAGAAGAAGTTTTAAAGGCATTGCAAGATTCCAAGAAGGAATTCGAAAAGCAAGGAAACAACAATGCAGAAGAATTGAAAAGAATACTGATTACTGAAAAAGTCCATAGCAAAAAAATTGAACAAATATTGAGAGGATTGGTTAAGCATGTAGACAAATTAGTTTTAGAAATAAAAAAAACAACACAGCATTTGCTTGAACACAAATCTGAAGCGTACGACTTTCACAAGGATCTTTCAACAAAAATGGGCGAATTTGTTGGCGTAAGTAGGTTTTTCACTTTTCAACATACATTGTAAATAAACCAAATTCAACGTGAAAAATAATCTCATTCAACGTGTAAACTTTTTATCAACTCTATTGTATGTTTATAATTTAATAATATGTAATGCAGGTCACAATTTATATATTAAAAACGCGTTTGTATTCTATAAGTGCACGATATATTTTCTACTTTGCAAAAACATTCGACAGCCACAATAAAAGGGAATTTTAAAAGAACAGATATTTCTTGTTCACAATAATACCAACAGGTTATCTTTGTTTTCGCCGTAAATGTTGTTTTAAAGTACCTGCTTTTGCACGAATTTGAGTGTAATATTACAAAATTATTATATGTTATTTGTGTATTTGAAAATAATTTAATATGTTTGAAATTACATTTTCATTTATCCTAACAGTGGCAACAAGAACACGGCGTCCTTATAACTGAAAGCCATAAAGGTAACATATATTTTGTTTACACAAAATACAACAACAACAAAAACAACACAACAACAACTTTGAAACTAGTATATTTCCATTTAATTATTAGAAACTTACATTCGAGTATGAATTGGTTGTGTTTTTGTTTGATGTTAGTATTAGCTCTGAAATGTAATGTATGCATTTTATTAAACAAAAAACGATTTGTAATCGGAATAGGAATACAAGAAATATTGCGGCGTTTGGACCTGTTCGCACACGAGATGAAGGAAAACAAGGCTGAACAAGGTTAGACGTAATCATAAACGGTGAAACATATTTTGGATTGAGTTTTGTGTTAACTGTAAACTAAAGAAACAAAGCATATGGTTAACTGTAGATGTCTTGTTTTATACTTTACAGAAATACAAGGCGTCGTAAAGGCTGTCATTCAAGTATTGTACTCAACGGAAAACGGTAATGTGTCCGACAGAATTGTTAAAATTATAAATGGATGTCAAGAAGAGGCTGATCCACAATTAGTACAGAAGGTTGCATCTGTAACGAATAAAATACAGGAAGGTATATATGAAATGCATTACAAATTTGACATTTTGTATATAAAAACATGTGAGCAAATATATATTGTGTTTTGGAACATTGAATAGAGCAATAACACGTAAATGCTGTTGATAATCTTTCATATTAAGGTGGTAACAAAGTTGTAAAAGCCGAACAGAAGTGTGTTGCTTTGTACATCCGCATCCCAACCATTGCAAATTGGATTCAATTTTGCCGAGATTGGTTAAATGGTTCTCTGACAGAACTACTTAAACCGCTGGAAAATTATTTGAGAAAATTTCCTAGATGCGAGAATCTGGAGCTGAGGTTTTGCATACCTGAACATGACTTCATTAGATGTACCAATGGTTTACGTAAGTTGTTTAAGATCGCTTTTATTTAAAGAAAACAATGAAAGTAACTATCAGTAACTACACAATGAAATGCATATAGCTGAAGCTAATGACATAATCTTCAAAGCATTTAATGCTTTACACTACTTTGCAAAAGGAAACGTTACGGGATTTATATACTTGCATTAATATGCCGCAAAATGAAGCAAACATTTCTTGACATTTTGCAAATTGGTGGATAATTTAACTTAAGAGAAATTTTAATAGATTATGAGCATTAGGTTGACTTTGTTATGCATTCAAGTCATGTGCGAGAGACTTTTTTAATTGATTATATTTGTTTATTCAGTAGCCAATATTTTCCCAACCAACGGCGACGAAGACGTTGATAGACGTAATGAGTTACGTGCCACAAACACAGCTAGTTTGGAAAATATTACAAATGATGGCGTTGCTTATCATACCGTCGTCGATAAACTTAATCATGTGGAAAACCATGGTCGGTAACAAACAAACATATAATATAATATAGTTAGGACGTGACGTCAATGAAACGTGACAAACTTTATTTAAAAACATCTCCCAATCAATATTTCAAACTGTAGGGTTTATTGATTGAACAACATGCATGAGTAAACAACAAAACTATCGTTGATAAAGTCATAGATTTAGTTTTAAAATAGGTTTGAAATTAAATCAATTTATATGATATTTTTCTCTTTTATTTAATAGAAGTTTTTTTTATGTTATTATGCTTGGTTATAGGCAATGAGCCTTTGTTCTACTGTGCCGGGTAACGACGTAGCAATACTACCAACTGACCAACCTTGTCCAAAGTGGTGATCAGAGAACAGCGGTCGCCTGTCGACAACGTTCACTTTTCCATTTCCATTTTCTTTGACTGACCGCTGTTCTCAGTTTTGACTGTGCAACACATTATGGCGGCACATTTTTTTCTCTTATTGTATGTTATTTTTAACTATATTGCATTAGTACATACCATGTAGAAACATAAGAACACACGCAACTTTTTCAGGTAAACTCAAGAACCTATCTATCGAAACACCATTAATAGTATCGGACGAAGGAGGGTTCTATGAAAACAAACTGCTGCTTACAGGAATACCCGTGAACTGTACAGAGGTGGACATAGCAAAATACATGCTAAAAAACAATGGATATACTCTTGTTAAAGGATCACTGACGTTTCATAGACGTAACGCTCATATTGCCATGGCAACTTTCAAGGAAATAATTGGTATTTACAGACGTAAAATATACAATTGCTTAGTGTTAAATTCTTAATGAATATTACATATACTATTGTTAGAAAATGAATGCCAGGGCAAAGCACAATTGAAAAACCTACTTATAGACTTATCAAATACAAACTGATCAATCGTTATTATGCCTCCTTCCCTTTAGAATAGGCAGAGGTTTATTGCTCTGCACCTGTCTTTTTATCAGTCAGTCGATCGTGCAACGTTGGTTGAATGGTCGATCCGCAAGAGATCTAGAACAAGCATTGACCTTCAACCATTGATATTGGTATGACATGATAGTTACTTGGTAGAAAAGGAAGAAGAAGCATATCGATGTTAAGGTCAACATGTCAATATTCAATGACGTAGAAGCTTTTTAAGTAAACTTAAATATATACGAATGTCATTTTAATTTTGGTTAATACACATATAAGGCCTTATGATGACTCAATTTAAATAAAGCATACTCTGAATTTCAGATGATTTAAAATGCGTTTAAGTATGTAATCCTGTCTACTATGGTTGTTGCAAAAAAGAAAAAAACAAACAGGTCAAGCCAGTTGTGTCATCCATAGAGTAATATAAGTCTCCTACCGTTTTCACTGGATTGTATTCTTGGGTAACCATTAGTCGGCTATGCATGTCTATCAATCTGTCAGCTTGTCTATCGTGTTGTTGTTTGAAAAACCAATACCAAGTATCATTTCATCTGTTCAGCAAGCAATCTATCAGTTTGACAATCATATCTAAAATGAAAAAGTTCATGTTATAATAACTAGATGATGCGATGTCTGAAAAGAACTAAAGTCTCTTGTACGAATCTCGGTACACTATTAAGAGCAACATGTAGATTATGAAAGAAACGGCTTTACTCGATAAAGGATAATACGATTATTATGAACATTTTAATTGATATGGGTTTTCATCAAACTAGTAGAAAACTCCTGTGTTGTGTCAAAGCAGTGTTTGTTTAATATATACCCCGGTAGATTTTTTTTTACATTCGGGTGTCGTGTCCTACTGTTGGATATTGTTCCTATTAAGAATGTAATATAAGTTCGTAAAGGGGGCTACGGGGTTTATAAACATCTCTTGTCGATACATCGTTGATGAACTATTGTTTATCCCAATTCTACCACTTTTGCAATTAATAAATAGAAAAGCATAATATACGTGCATTCATAACACAATATGTGAAAAAAGTTGTTCATTCTGTGAAACGTTAAAGTGAACAATTGTGTTTGTTGTTTGTTTGTTCAAAAAGTAAAAGGAAAAAAATGCATGGTATATATTCTAAATTCGGTTTGAATAAGATTAAAAAGGAATATGAAGAAAGCAATTGAAACATGAACACATATTGTTATAAATATTTATAGTGGTAACAAAGAGTGCTGGAATAATGTCATATATTTCGAAAGTCAACGCTAAAGCTGACCTGAATAAAATAAATTTAGCCACATATATTATCAGAAAATATGACACAATGTATGCATGTACGGTCACGTGTCTTTTTCAGATTTTAATGAAGTTGTTGAACGATGCACTTCGAATCAATTGGGCCCTGACGTGTTATTCAGTCAAGTTGATGTGACAAACTGCGTCTATGTTACTTCTTTACCCTCTAAAGTGAATACGGAAACAATTAGGTCATATTTTGATCATTGCAGTGGACAGTGTGTTGAAAACGTGAACATGTTATGTCAAACGGCATGTGTAGTATATTTCGGATGTGAAGTATGTACGTATCTATTTTTTACTGGATACATTATTCCGTTATTACAAACAGTGTCATATCATATATTCAACACAATAACACATGTGAAACCATCAAGTCTTGCCGACAGGTTTTGTCGTGTCGGATAGACAAAATTATAAAAGTAGAATAAGAACATCAGCCAGTCATATAATACATTAAATAAGTGTTTTTCCGTTGTTTATGATGACAAATGTATCGATACATATGACACAACCAGATAATCGGACAGGTGGCTATTTTATGTGTTCTATTTTTAGCGTAAAATGCTCATATCGAATTAACAGCTAATTCAATTTATTCGTGAAACAACTTGAACACTGTTTGTTATCACAAGACCACACAAACTATGTTCATTAATTGACTAGCAAAGCCATATTCATAACAACACAATACAACCATAAGTTTGTATATTAAAACAAATTTTGAACAAAGGAGCAACACATTATGAATATTTTTTCAGTGATCGATGTCATATTGTCAATACAACATAACATCGGCGGAAGGCGTGTAGAAGTGTTCAGATACTTTCCATGCATTGAAATGCCAGAGCCAGAGCATACTGTATGTGCCGTGTACGACAAGATCAATATGTGCATTAATCGACAGCATTGTGAGGATATTGATACAATCGAAATTGTTTATCCAAAATCCGGTAATACTAACACGATGCAAAACAATGTCTACAACTTCTAATTATTGTTTAATTACTTATACTACTACTACTACTTCTACTACTGCTACTGCTTCTGCTACTGCTATTGCTGCTGCTGCTGCAGCAGCTTCTGCTACTACTTCTGCTACTGCCACTGCGTCTGCTTCTGCTACTGCTATTACTACCACTACCACTACCACTACTTATACTACTACTACTACTACTACTACTACTACTACTACTACTACTACTACTACTACTACTACTACTACTACTACTACTACTACTACTTCTACTACTACTACTACTTCTACTTCTACAACAACAACAACAACAACAACAACTTCTACTACTACTACTACTACTACTACTACTACTACTACTACTACTACTACTACTACTACTACTACTACTACTACTACTACTACTACTACTACATGTATCATACTTCTACTACTACTTCTACTTCTACTACTACTACTACTACTACTACTACTACTACTACTACTACTACTACTACTACTACTACTACTACTACTACTACTACTACTACTACTACTACTACTACTACTACTACTACTACTACTACTACTACTACTACTACTACTACAACTACTACTACTTCTACTACTACTACTACTACTTCTACTACTACTACTACTACTACTACTACTACTACTACTACTACTACTACTACTACTACTGCTACTACGGCTACTACTACTACTACTACTACTACTACTACTACTACTACTACTACTATTACTACTACTACTACTACTACTACTACTACTACTACTACTACTACTACCACTACTACTACTACTACTACTTCTACTACTACTACTACTACTACTGCTACTACTACTACTACTACTTCTACTACTACTGCTACGAAAAACAGCACTTTGTCTATTAGTCACTATCCAAACATATACTACTTCTGTTAATACCTATACTATTTTTCAAAATATGTGGAGTTCACTATAATCTTTTGAACAGTGTATATTAAATCTCGGTTTTCCATTTGCTTTTACAGGAATTTATGTGTGTAAACGTGATTTCGATTCCGTCCATATCCGCATTTTGTACAGTCCACATATGGACAACGCCTTTCAGGATCATTTGGACACATTACTGATTAACTGTAATGAAAAGTACAGGACGATAATAATTAAAGTCGTCGGATATCATGGGTAAGAGACTCTTGTATAAATACTGTTCTATGGGAGTACCTTATTTTACTATATGCCTGTTGATAATCTGGCTGAAATACTGGTGAATTGTTGGAATTAAATACAGAAGACCAGACATGAATTGCGTGAAATCACTTTTCGTACTTTAACAGCTTGAAAACCAAGACTTGTTAATTAAGTCACGAATGAACAAATCTCTCAGCTGTCATGATGGCATTTATAAAATGTAATATGACGTTTATATTATGTTTTTAAATAATATATACGTGTATCATGTGTAATTATGGTTACTTGTAATCTTTTTGAGTATTGTGTGAAGCTATTTAATACATTCTTTATTTGATGATAGTTGTGTTTTTCTGGTTTGTATGACACTTGTTGATTAATGAGGGCTTCTGATATTAAACGTCACACAGTCTACTCATGTGACGCAACCAATCGATTCACCGGAATCATGTATCAATCCATTTATAGTTCGCCCCAAAAATGTGTAGATTTAACGATACATATTTAAATCTTGAGTGGTTCCTTACGTATTTTTGTCGATACAGCGTATTTTGTTTTCAAACATGTTAAGAATAGCTTCAATATATCGTAATGTCATCTTTTGATACATGTAATATTTAAAGGAAGTGTTGTTTTAATGTGTTGCATCACTATTGTTGATTGTTGAGGTCTCGTGAAATACAACGTCACACATCACACGAGCGACCGGTCATCAACGTCATATAACAATGCATATTTATTTCACCCAAAAATTGATTAAACAATCCATTTATAAAAGTGAATTGCTTCTTATTTGTTTTCTCTTTAAAAGGAGGTATATCGACGCTGTGGGTCAAACAGTGCAAAAATGTGTTCAATATATTCGAGAAAAGGCATGGTCATCATTAGATAAACTGTGTGTGTGGTCTGAGGACGAAGAGTATTTGCTCGCTGTCACATCTGCTGTGCGGGATATAAACACACACCTTGGTAGGTTTGCTTTAGATTTGATATTATATGACAGCGAATGATTTTACAACCGAGAATGTCCGGTTACAAATTAACAATGTCATTGCATGAAACACACATGTAAATATTCTTTACAGAAAGTTTACCTGTACAACCACATTGGAGTGAAAAAGGATCAAGGAACAATCAGGAGGTCTACTCGTCAAAGTTGCTCGTCACTTCCCTTCATGAAGAGACAACTGAAACAGAATTGGATAATTTTCTGCATGAACTCACGGAATACAGATTGGTGAAAGGTTCCATGGTATTCCACGCATCAACGCCGGACATTGCAATGGTTACATTTGAAACGGAAATAGGTACGCAGTTTTCTTAATATTAACATAATTATTAATGTATGTATGTATATGCAATAATAATCAATCATGAAGTACGTTCTTGTGTAAATTACGAAACTTTTTTTATGAACATATGTTACGGAAATTAAGGGTTGCTATCTTAAACAACTTTTTATAGCTCTTTGATATGAAATTTGAAATAATCTTTTAAGTACCTTTTTTGTTAGATTTATAAATGTAGTTGTTCTGCTTTCTTATGTACCTTGTATTCTTATAGAACCAAGCAATAGAAACTGCTTTCACTTAGTAGTTGAAAAGGTTGTACGATTAAAATAGTGATCAATTTGGTACTACGACATATACTACGACATATATTGATTTTTTCAATATAATATTGTGAATGCCGTGCAACATTTAATTTGTGATAAAATATTCATAGCGTCCTAGCGAACTATGATCGATTTCATAGGTTGTAAAAACGACTTCGATATATGTTTGAAGTTAAAAAAACACACTAAACTGTACTGTTTACTTTTCATTGCTCAGTTGATTTTAAGCATTTTTAAATGTAATTGCGAACATAATCGATCGAAATAATATATAAAATATTGCTATATTAACATAACAACAAAACTTTGTTAACAGCAGCATTGGTTATTATCCATTAATTATATATATGTCATTGTATAGTGTAACATAAAATATATCGTCTGCTACCAATCATTTAACAAAATTCCGCGGATTATATGGATACAAAATTAAAGAAATAATCTACTTGTGTTTGAAGAACTGATATACGTATTTACGAATGCATATAGTGTATCAATTTGGTTTGCACTAGAAAACGCTTTGAGAAATTAAATGCAAAAATGCAACCCATATTTACATTATTTAATATTGAACTATGGACATACTTCTGTTAACTAGTTCTTTATTACAGATTACATGCGTTTCTTAGCTGATTGCGGATCCCATACTTTAAATGGAATCACACCACAGTTTAGTAGGATTTCAATGTCAAACTGCGTGATTGTATCACACATGTCCGAACTGATTGATGAAAGCATGGTTCATTCGTACTTTGACGGCGAAAAGTATCGCGTTCAGAGTGTGGGAAAACTACCAGGAATTCGATGTTGTCTGGTTACCTTGATGGATTATAAAGGTATAACAGCTGGACAGCTGGATGCTTTCTGTAAGAGATTGACAGGTATCCGTAATTAACCAAATGCGTGTTTGTGAAGCTTAGTTAGTCTTAGAAAGATTAAATACACACTTGTATAATACACTCGATTAAATAGTATTGTTCAACAATGTAAATTATAGGCTCACCTGTGAATAACGTACTCAGTGTAAGCTTTATTGATCGCACTTTGTCAGTCATGCGACGTGCGTTCCACTCAAACGATATCTTCTAAATTGCTAAGCAGACTTTAACAAACCTTAAGGGTGATGACCCTTGTGTATACACCTTTTAAAATTGTTTAAATCGTTCCAATAAGGTGCATATATAGGTCATCAGAGCTAAAAATATATTTACAAATTGAAGGTTTACAATCTGAAACAGTTCCGGGATTGAATATTTAGTATTTAAATCGTATAGTGTTTCTCTACTAAGTTTGTTCAAATCATGCCCCTGGGGTCAAGGCAGGCCATGACAAAGGGACCATATAGTTTATAAAGTCATACATAGTACATAACTTTAAAAATTATCTTTTAATGAATTGCAATGGTCCAGGACTTGGTGTTCAACATTGTATGGTGGTCCATCACAAAGTGTTTTCAAGTCGTCTCACCTGGGTCAAAATTGGCCCCGTCCTGGAGTTTGCTTCTTTCCTATAAAGTGATAATAATAAAACTCTTTTCCTCTGAAAATTCTTGTCCAAGAGGTTCAGTATTTGGCATGGTATATCAAGTGATGGTCGTCTTTTATTAAATCATGTCCCTGGGCTAAACATTTCCTCCGCCCTAGAAGTTTATATGTTTCCCTTACACGTGTAAAGTAAATTGTTTAAATATCTTTTATCAAACCACGAGCTTCAGAGATTTAATATTTTGATGTGCAACATTGTATGATAGTCATTTTTCTTAGCTTGTTCAAATAATTGACATGGTTTAAAACAAGCCAGGTCCCAGGGTCATATGATTTCTATATGATATACCTTGTAAATATCTTTAAAAAGTTTATTCTCAAAAACCACAAGGGCCAGAGGTTTAATATATGTTTTTTACATCACATTGTGGTCCTCAACCCATTTTGTTATGATCACATTTCTGGGATAAAAATTGACTTGAATTGGCACTTAATTGTTTTCCTGATATGTATTCATGGGGATTTTTTTTCTCAAAAACAACAAAGCCAAAAGCTTCGATATTAAGCATGTAAAATTGTATTACGGGCCTCTTCCAAATTGGTTTAAATCATGACGCTAGGGTCAAAAATTTCCCCAGCCTATGGCTTACACTATTTTGTAGGTGCATATGGTAAACATCGTATTCTTTAAACCACATAGTCGCAGAGCATTGGTATCTGGTAGACAACATCATAAAGAGGTATTTTATGATGTCCATATGATTAAAATTGGCCCCTTCCCGGGGGTCAGTGGTCTTAATTGTATCACTTAATGATAAATTTAAATGAACTGACCACGCTCCAAGGATCAACAAATGAATGTAAAATCTTCATGCCTGAAACCATAACATATTTGCTTATGTATTTTCTTCAAGTCCCCGTTGTCGGTCAAGATTGGCACTGCCTGAGGGTGGCGGGGTGAAATGTTTTATATTGAATTATTTCCGTAATGACCTGAAACTGCTCTTAAAAATGACAACAAACATTTGAATTTGTTCATGTGACGTATGGTTGTGGTCATATGCATATTTGAAAATCATTCATCTGGGTCGAAAATGTCACAACATAGCAGACAAGTTAGTGATTTAGAGCCGCACGTTGGCCCTCCTCTTGTTTTCGGTAGATTTGCACCGGCAAGGATCTAGGAAATTCTTTACTATACACAGTGCAAAAATATTTGCTTATAGTACAATATTATTCAATACTCACAAACAATTGCTTTCATTTATTGTTAAAAGTTGTACATTGTGAACATAAACATGAAATACACATTTAATACCCGACAACATATACATACATGCATTAATGAATAGAATGCGTATTTCGGATTGCACATTGTGATTTAATTATCAAATATAAAACCATCATATTAGGAGCAGTCTTTTAATTAGGGTTGTTATATATTGTATATTCAGCTATGAAACACCTTACTTTTGTGTTTTAAGATAACTTAATTTTCATGTAGAAACATTGTAAATTTACGATTTGGATAAGGGGTGAATCTGTTTCTTTTTAACGTAAACATATATATTTTTGTATCTCCACATAAAGTCAGCCACATTATTTATGTTGATTTTGTATACTCCGGATTTAAAAAAATGGGGCGATTATAGCAACACCTGCTCCCGGCGGTTTTCAGGAGAACAATGTACGCTCAATAACTTAAACAGTTTAAATCATATCATCATGCAATTTTGTGATGGTGTTCAAGGGTGTAACATCTCTACCAAGTTCGATATCGAGATGCCTGAAGCGCTTGCAAACTATAGCCCTTGAATGATAAAACAAATGCTAATATTATATCTTCTCCGTTCCCTAACTCAAACATGTTTCGTCGGAACATCATGGAACTTGATGATAATGGATTTGAAGGAATAATTTATCGGCAAAGTTCGAAACAAGCCATTTAGCGTTAAGCATTTGTAAGTCATGACCCTTGATATTTTGGTTTAATTACAACCGAACACATAAAAGATATCTCGTGTCGTTTACAAAAAGTGATGCTAACATCAATTCAAAGCTTTTAAAAATGAATCAATATTTAAGGGGGGGGGTGCACTGTTTTGAAAAGCTCTTTCGAATACTTAATTTTCAAATAAGTATCACGAAAATATCCTAGGGATGTGCAAATAATATGATTTGCAACGCCTTACAGAAGCAGCAACGACAGCAAATCTTCGAATAGGATGATTCCTTTAAAAGTGTAATTTTACAGCAAGGAGAGCTAAGCAAACGGCAATTGCTTCCGTGCACAATATTCGTGCCTCGTCTGGAAGCCCATATGCAGATGGGAAATCGTTTGGAAAAAAAGCACAACCAACACGATCCCACCCCTTAAATAATAAAAAATACCCAATGCAAATTGTCAGCTCTTTATTTTATCTACTTTTAATCACATCGTGATAAAACTGTTTCTGGGAATTATATATTAGGCCATTATGATTTACAAAGAGATCCCTGAAGCGTTTGTGAATTATGGCCCTGGAATTATCCGAATTTTATCTTATAATCATCAATGTAACCCAGACCATTAAAGGGGCGTATTTTGTGTTCACTCGGCTCTTTTGTAAAAAGATTACATTTCTAATCGTATTGAATTCAATATGCACTGTTGTGTAACAAATCTTTAGAAACAACTTAAAAATATCCGTTTGTAGTATATTTGTTATTTCACAAGTAAAAACGATAATTGTTTCATAATTTGCAATTCAAAAACGTGAACACATTGCTGTATTATATATTCCTTTAAATATTTGAAATTTAGTTATATATGATTGATGGAACACATCGCAAACCAAGAAGTTAATCTAAACATACTAATACCGTGCCCTCTAAATATTTCAGACGCAGACAATATATTGGC
The DNA here is from genome assembly GCF_020536995.1 of Dreissena polymorpha. Classification (NCBI taxonomy): domain Eukaryota; kingdom Metazoa; phylum Mollusca; class Bivalvia; order Myida; family Dreissenidae; genus Dreissena; species Dreissena polymorpha. The sequence continues at coordinate 18,850,967 of NC_068359.1, read as the reverse complement.
CAGAAAACACTGCATTAACGGATGCGATGTAACTGTGAAACGATACTTTTCTTGCATCGAGCGGGCTGAGCCTGAAAATATTTTCTGTACACGGGAAAATAATTTGACATTTTGCCTGTCCATCGGGGACTGTAAAGAGCTTCAGTACGATAGAATCGGTAAACTGCGTCAGATATAAATACTTTTGTTTGATCGATAACACTACTTCCTGGAGCTTGTTTCAAGTTCAACGACCATTTTGAGTACTTTGTTTACATTCTGCTTTTAGATGTTCATCTATAAATCTTAAAGCAATCTAACTGAATTTTTTTTATTGTAGCAGCTAAGTCATATACAAGCCTTTAGTAATAGACATCGTACTTCAATTAAAACATATGCATATCACAATTGTTTATATCAAATTAGAATTTTATAAAGTACTTTGTGAAAGCATATCTATATTCATTTGTTGTTGCAGGCATTATCAATTTTATTAAATAAATATTTTAGAAAAAGGCATGGTCGTTACTCACGAAAACTCTGTTAATATTCATGCTGCAATGGAATACAACGACAGTTTTTACGAGATGGTGGATGCCTTAATGTTAGCTGACTTGTGCGGATACAAGTCTGTTGTGATCAACATAAATGATAAGTAAGTATAATCTTATTATTTATCTCGATATTTACCAATATGACTTAAGTGCATTTACAAGTCAACAAGTAAATCAGGAAAGTCCAATTGAAGATGGAGAATAATTTAAAAATTAATTTTAATATTTGTTAAAGTGTAAATGACGTCTTATTTGCCAGAGACAGGATTTTAAAACCATAGGTAGAAGACCACTTTACGATTTTTTACGAATACAATCACACGTCAGTGATCTGCTGTTTCACAAAAAACGATAATGTACTGGGAAAAGCATGTTTATTCTACATTCACTCGGTAACATGTAGAGTTTATTTTTATGTGAGGTATTGTTCAAAGATTGAAACCATGCTAATTTTTGACATATGACATCTAAGTGTGATCTGGGCATTTTTGCATAGATGTGATACGTTTGTTTTTAAATTGCATTCTGAATGATGAAGTTTAAATCTGGAAAATTTATATTATTGTCGAATTTGAATTTTGCCATCTAAGTATGACCTTAGACTGTGTGCTGGAGACACTAATCTTTAACGCTACTCGCTTACTTGTAGGACGAATGAATAAGTAACCGTCTGAACAAGATGTTTCATGCTCAACAATTATATTTTACATGTACACATGCTAATAGTCATTTGAGGTAGGGATAAGTGTTTTACACGCGAAACGTCGAGGTGCATTAATTTAAACTTGCATGATTAATGATGAAGTAACCGTCTGGAAAACGCGGACAGACCTAATGAAAAACACACATTCGCACGCAGTAACGCACTCAGCAGTGCACGCTTGCCCGCAACTAACATTGACTAATAGTACAGCTATATCAAGAATAACGCTTCGGGGGAGGGGGGGTCTCAACAAAACATGTTACTCTGAGGTAATTTTTTGTTTGTGACCAAAAGGGGAAAAACACACATCTTCTGGACAATGTTTGTTTTAAAGATTATACACATACCAATTACAATAAAACGATGCTTTACTAAATTAGTATATAAATCCTATGTTATTATTCAGAGCGTGGACAGTTTTGACTGAATAGTCATGATTTGAACATACATGGTAGGGGAACACTGTAAGATGTTGCACATCAAATATTAAATACTTAAGCATTTGGGTGTAAGAGTAAATTTTTATGTTAAAACTTTTAAAATTTTGAGCTCTGATTTAATACATATGCAGCGAATATTGACAATTTGAAAATCTTCGAACAAGAGAAACCCCAGGATCATTCCTGTGACGCTTCCTGAAAATAATAATTTCGATTTAGGAAAACGCTTGATCATGAACGGTACATGGACGACAAATGACAAACAAATAACCTACGGCTATCCAAAAAAGTTGATATTATAGGGATGATGTCTAAATATAGCAGAAGCTAGTATTACCATTGTTGATAATGTATTTGCATACTATTATACTTTATATAATTATGTTAATATACTATAATATTTTTTATTCCGTTCAAACAAATTGTTTTCAGTTTTTCGTCAAAATCGTTGCCGTTCTTTAATTGGCGTCGGTCAACCAAAACATTGGATAAAATTTACTTCTGCTCCAGACAGACATCGGATTTAAAGATGATTGAAACGTTAATGCGATACGAAAGTATGTATTATTTCTTCAGTTCCCAGAATAATGCTCCTGAACTTATCAGGAGCGAAAATAAAGCGGTAGTCTATCAATTAAGATACAATTTACATGCAGTAAAATAAAATAATACAGCACTGAGGTTAATATAAAACCGATTAATGTTTGGGACACAACATTTGGGGATTTAAATCCCTAAAAGACGCATTAAATATCACATATTGCCCATAATTAATATCAAAACACTAGTAACTTAACACACACCTCACTCTATTGCGGTTTAAATAAAACAAAAGATTTGCAATAGTATTTCAATTTAATTTTATAGCCTTTGTTTTACTTATATCACAAAGAAGCAATAACACGTTGATCAATCTGGTAAAATTATATGCACAGTTATGTATATATAATATGTAATGTACATTCTTGTATATTTAAAATTTTATTTCAGTACACTTCTATTTTAATTATTAATTAGCTTAGCTTTTTGGATAATATTCTGTTACATATTCAACTATTTAAATCAGAATGAGAAAAGGCCATTCAAGAAATATTTATATTCGGTACATGTAATTGTTTTCTGCTACAATATCCGCAGAGGACTTCAAACCATTGTATTAAAGAAACCACTATTTCATTATTCAATTCGGCTTCATTTAATGTAAAGTACGAACATTGTTTGTGTTTTATTTCTTTCAAGGGTTTTCCTGGCCAACCGAGAAGTCGAAAATGCCAACTACACTTGACCAATCTGGTAAAATTGTATTCACAGTTATGTATGAATAATATGCACATGTACATTCTTGTATATTTCAAATGTATTTAAGTATTCTTTTTTACAAGTATTCATTAATTTACCTATTTGGATAATAAACTGTTACATATTTAACTATTTAAATCAGAATGAGAAAAGGCCATTCAAGAAATATTTATATTCGATACCTGTAATTGATTTCTGTTACAATATCCGCAGAGGACCTCAAACCATCGTACTAAGGAAACCACTATTTTATTATTAAATTCGGCTTCAGTTGATGCAAACAACGAACTTAGTTTTTTTTCTTTTTAGCGTATCCCTGGCTAATCGAAAAGTCGACAATGACGTTAACAGTTGATCCATCTGGTAAAATTATATGCACAGTTATGTATTAATAAAACATAAGTGAAACTCCAGCTGCTGGAGCAGTATTGCATTCTCATTATATACAATTAGTTGGTCCTTTATTTAATATTTTAGGGAAGTGGCCAATTGCCAAAACAGTACAAAACAGCACAATACAAAACAACATAAACACATATAAGAAAAAAGCTGGGGTTACCGCCTTGGAACGGTCAATGCAAAGCATTGGGGGTTAAAACCGGTTTTAGAGCGCTCAACTTCACACTTGGCCCAGCAATATTCATGGTACATATAAGTGTATAGAAAAGTTAACCTCATGGCATTGCAACTCAAATTAAACACTAATAAAAGGGAATTAAAACGCATTTAATTTAATAACCATTTAATGGTAGGAAAGAGACCAGAGCAAACAGAGTTACAACTTTTTGAGGAACGATGAAATGAAACTACGAACAAGTGTCAACTACATCCCTTCTTTTTAGAAAAAGATTTAAGAATATAGCATCATAAACTTAATATTTCAGATCATCATCTCGCAAATACAGGAAGAAGCAGCAATAATGGCTGTAAAAGATCCATATTACATAGCTTGGTTGTTTATGCTACTGCTAAAAAATAAAAAAATGAATCAAACAAGAAACGCCCGTCAGAGAGAAAATATTAATAAAATTTAACGCTATAAACTCGATGACCTATGCATAAAGCCTAAAACAGTGAAAGTGTGTCGTATGAAGCAATATAGAAGCGATGACGTCAAAATAATCAATGTAGCCAAGAACAGTGAAAGTGTATCGTATGACGCAATTGAGAAGCGATGACAAAATGACGTGAACAAATCCAATATAATTAAAGGGGCAGTACTGTAAAATAAAAAAAATTTAAAGGGGCAGTACTGTAAAATTGAATTACCAATAAAACTAGCTTAGGTGATTGAATATTTAAGAATCAAACATTTAAAATGGCCATTCCATTAATTATCCAAATTTTAAGAGGAGAAAGATACAGTGAATCGAACACCAACAAGCATGTGTTTTTAAGTACGTTAACATCATATCCTTTTGATAAAAATGAGTTATTTAAATTGAAAAGTTTAATATAAACATTTTCTTTAAGATATTTTAATTTGCCAACACGCTTCAAAACATCTCCATAGAATGATTGGTGGGAAATTCGATTAGTTAAATGCCATTTTAAAGAAACATTATATTTTGACATTAAATCACCATATTTCGAGTGGAATTTAGAGAATTTACTTCGTAGGTTATGATACAAAAAACCTTGTTTTAGCAATTTCTTCGTTAATATACGATTACGATCATTAAATTCTTTAATACATGAACGAGCTCTGGCATAACGTACAAACTGCGAAATGTAAATACCATAGGATGGACTGATACGCACATCTTAATTCTAGTATTTTTTTAAATGTATTTACGTATTATTCTATATTAATAATTAATTGATTTTATCTATTTGGAAAATGAACTTTCATATATTTAACTATTTAAATCAGAATGGTAAAATAAACATTTTTATTTAATGCTTTCCGGTGGTTTATAGAGAAATATCAGTGAATTAAAACTGATAATTTCACTGTTTCAAACAGTGAAAATTATCAGTGAGAATTATCGATAATTTTCAATGTTTACTGTGAAATGAATTGACGTCATTTTTTTGACGAAATGACGTCATTATCCCAGCAAAATTCGTTAGTTAAACTCTTGAACAATGTATATAAACTGTGAAAAATGCATTAAATAAAAAGAAAATTTGTTGGATTCGGTGGATTATCGACTTTAATTCACTCGTGATCATAGAAAACATATATTTTCACTCGTGGCTGCGCCACTCGTGAAAATATTATTTTCTATGATCACTCGTGAATTAAAATCGGTAATCCACCGGATCCAACAAATATCCTCTATATATTCAATTGAATATGTGTTAATATCCCATACATTGTTTTGGTGTCTTCCAATAATCCCATGGCTTTTTCATAGGAAATATATCATGATTTTTTTTGGCAGATCTAGTTAAGAAAAAGACAGGCGCTATGAAGATGAGTGAATGGAACGGTAAATGAATTACAAAGTTACATATTAACTTTTAATAATAGAACTTTAAATAATAGATTGTTGTCATTCTATTTTAGTTATATAACTGAATATTATTCTCAATCAACTATGTATGTCTGTATGAAAGACACAGTGAGAATGCATTTTTTCATAAGTTCTCGCGTTAATGGTTTTTACAATGCGGTTTGAAGTTGGAAATGAATAATAGTTTTAAATAATTATTGAAATTCGAAAGTTTTGTGTTTGATCTATACACAACTTTACTCGAACATATCGTAACAAAAGAAAATGGAAATAAACTGTCAAGTGGAACTCCTGATTAACAGTTGGGTTTAATAATAATTATTTGATTTTAAACCTTTAAAAAAAGTTTGTTTCTGTGATATAATAACGAATGACTTAAAATGGTCGATGGTCAAGAGCTTTATAACGCTTACACTAAGTTAATTGTATTTCAAATACTTTTGCACTTGGATGTCATGTATTAAGTAGTGAACAAAACGCATGATTACTGTTTTGTTCTTCAACAGTTTACAATGAAATGCGGGTAATTTTCGATACTTTTGAATTACATATTTGGCACTATCAGAGGAGGAGTTTAAACAAGTGCTTGATATTAATCACGGTTTGGTCTGTTGAATTTAATTTTTCTTCAATAACTTAACGGGATGTCTATTTTGTAGCCTTAAACATGTAAAATGAGATGCCGTTTACGAGGAATACATGCACGGCTAAACATATATTTTATATAATTATTCATATTGATTGTTTTGAAATTAAATATTAAGAATAATGAAAACTTGTAGCGATAAAAGCATGCTTACTTATACAAAACGATACGTATATCTTGAAGGCCAAGGCCATTTGTAAGGTCGTACGTAAAACAATCGCGCTTTATAATATAAATATACCGCTTTCCAACCCTTCATCCTTGTAATACATAAAGGGATTTCGAAATGAGGCACATAGTTTATATTATTAAGTGTTTTATCCGAATAAACCACACAAATGACTTTAAAATCACGCTGAATTGCAAAATAAAGATCCTTGTGTTCAAACACTATTTCTCCGCAAAATACGTTCAACATGAACTATATGATGTTTGCATAAGCGTTTTCCTTAATCGGTGTGTCCCACGTGTCTACTTAAAAGGTATCGTTCTCAGCGCTTTATATGCTGTGGATTTTCCCCCATATATTAATATGTCATGTCGCTTCGTAATCATGGAATGTAGTTAAGTAGACGTGTGGATCATTTAGACTCATGAAATCTTTAAAAAATGGTGCATATGTGATCCTGAACCTTGCATTTACATTTCGATGCAGTTACTATTTTTATTAGCATTTTATGATTATAACGCACATCCTATGCATAATCCATGTTTTTACTGCAGAACAAGTTTTGTCCCAAGTTAAGTTTGTACACTGCGTTTGTGTCAGTGCCCAGAAATATTTGGCATGTCATGGTTATGTTGCTCCTTGAATGGCACATTGTAAGCATTGTAAGCAATAAAAAGAAATACTATTGTTAATATTGGGCTATTGTAATTGCTCAAGCTGGTTATTCGACAATAGATAACGCCTTCGTACTGCAAACTCTCATTTCCAAAATAGTGTCCAAAAACGCGGGAAGCTTTACGTACGCTTCATTGATTTTAAAACTGCCTTTGACTCAGTAGATCGCAGTATACTCTGGTAATTCTTACAAGAATCTTACATATAAGATAGACTTTTTAATACACTAAAAGCTCTGTACGAAAACGACAGGGCTCGTGTCCGATGCAGTGACGGGTACACTGACTAAATTTATTGTTCAATCGGTCTTAAAACAAAAACAAGGGTGTTTGATCTTACCGCAATCATATTAAGACTTTTGGCCAAAGATTGAACAATGGACCGACTACATTGATTGCACAATTGGTCTTATATACTATTTTGCATATAAACAAAACGATATTCTATTGGAATTTCCCAATCTTAGTAGCAGAATTGTTGAATTCAGATATTAAGAAAGTTAGAAAGCAGTTAAATAAGATTTGATAAACCATGGACAATCATTGTCGGTCAACAATTTACTATCATGGTCGGTAAATCTTTGATTGCCATGTTTAACCATGTGCAGAAATAGGCACTGAAGCCAACACCCATGTTATATTTTGACGAGGTCATTAATTGCTTGATGCTTAATAACATTTTCACTAAAGACTAATATCAACTATTTGTATTATTTAAAATGTTGATTCACAAGGCTTAAAGATGTATCACTTATTTAAAAAGGAGTTTAACATATTGTTTATGTACCAAAGTATATTTTAGTACATACATAAGTATAAACGTATTCTTCTCAATATTGCAACTAAATGTATCTCGTTTGTTAAGAAAACAAATAAGGAGAAAATATAATTTAAATATGTTGAACACTCTAAATATCTGTATGAGATATTGAAGTAGATTTTTTGAAAATAGCTATTAGGTTTACAAACTTTTATGAAACTTAACTGTTTTTTTATCTATATACAAATAAATTAACAACATCAATATCTTAATGTTTTAAATTATAAACACCGTAATGTTTTCAACATCAACCAAAAGGGAAGGTATGTTATACTTGATTGTGTGATTTAGATTTTCTGTATTAAAGGGGCCTTTTACCAGATTTTGGCATATTTTGAAGTTTGTCGTTAAATGCTTTATATTGATAAATGTAAACATTGGATCGAAGAAGCTCCAGTAAAAAATCAAGAACACAATTTAAAAAAAAGAAACAAAGTAAACCTCAACAGGGTTCGAACCAGTGACCCCTGGAGTCCTGGAGTAAAAACCAATTAAACCGCTCAGCCATCCTGCCAAGTATGTGTAACGCACGTATTTTATGGTTTATATAAGCAATCTTCGTAGTTTCACAAAAGTAAACGACAACACAGAACTCTCCAAATTATTCAATCGTTTCGCGTTGCAACGCTTTATAATTTTCAGGTTTTTAAATCGTCAAAGGATGCATATAATGGATATATTAGAGCATGGTAAATGTTCAGTTTTACTGTTTTCTCACAAATATCATAACTTAAACGAAAAGTTGCGAATCTGAAACAACTTTTTTTCAATTTTGTCAATTTGCCAAAACGTGAAAAGGCCCCTTTAATAATATCTAGTGGCATAATTTTACACAGAAATGTATATCGGTAACAGTGATTGATAAATATAAAATTAAGAAAATGTTCGTTGAATTAAAACAAATGGAGATCATTCATGATAAAGATATGTTATGGATTTGTTTGCAAAATCAAGATAGACCGACAGTACATTACTTATCCCAAGTCTACGAACAAACTCTCATTTGCTCGTCATTAAGTAAAGTATGTTATACACATATGCGTATTTTCTTTTTTTTGTCCTTTTATCTTAAGATGGTTATCAAGTCCACAAATGCAACTTAACAAATATCAAATATAAATATAAAAAAGTGTAATTTTTGCAGGTGGAAATGATGCAAATTAAGGCAAAATTAAACACGGAAATGGAAAATATGTACTGAACTAACGTTGAAATATAAGCTGCGACTAGGAATGTGTCAGAGAAAAGCAAGTTGTTATTTTTGTTAAATGTATTGATGATTTTTTGTCTCAAGATAAAAAAGTTATTGTAGGGTATGCTATTGATATACGTTATGAATTCGAAAATAGGACTCGTTTTCAATACACGATGTGATTAACACTGTCATATGCACAAATTACATACACATTGTTGGAGCACTCACCATTTAACGAAATAATGCCGTATTTTAACCTTGAACGAGAGCAAAATTGTAGTAACAAATGTATGTTATTTCACAAATAACACTGTGGACATTAACATGATAAATTTCTTAATATAAAATATCTTAATTTCACCAGAAGTCCCCATATCTGGTTTTCAACGACGAAAGTAGTTTGCTATTAATATACACTTAAAGGGATCGATTTGTATTTATTTAAGCTTTTTTGTTTAACCGATTCGTATATGCGCAAACTTTTTTATTTAGTATTTATTTATACGTTTAGATCGTTCATATATGTTTATTTTACATCTCTTTATTAGCATTATGCATACTATTAAATGTATTATTATATTAATAATTAATATAATATTAATAAAACAAAAACATAAACGATGCTTATTTATCAAAAAGCTTAACATGTGTTGTGAAAATAGGGACAAACACTAAGAACGACTTAATCATTTATTTTAAAGGGACCTTTTCACAGATTTTGGCATGTATTGTAGTTGTTATTAGATGCTTTATATTGATAAATGTAAACATTGGATCTAAAAAGCTGCATATAATGGATATTTTAAAGCATGGTATATGTTCAGTATTACTGTTTCCTCACAAATATCATAACTACAACGAACATTTGCAATCTGAAATAATTTTTATTGTAATTGTGTCAATTTACCAAAACGTGAAAAGGTCCCTTTAGTGTAAATAGATAAAACTGTAATGGATTTCCTAAAATTAACATTTAACATAGAATTCCACATATATTATTGTTATTATATCGACGTCATATCCGGTTTCAATAATAAGGAATACTTTCACTCTCATTTTAATCAAATAAAAACGTACATTCTTTAGAAAACTTGTGATCTAGCGATCCGGCGTTCCATGAATATGTATGTAGTTATACAAAAAGCGGTAGCCGTGGTAATTCCGGATAGTCCATCGTTAAAATAAGCTCAACAAGAATTATCAATCACCGTTTATAGATAACTCAAAGTAGGAGACAAATAAAATAAATACAATAATGTTTTATTAATGTATATATTGTATCAATGTGTGTATGCTCCCATTTACGATTGCGATGGCATTTCATCTTTATCAGAAAAATATCACACAAAAGAGCATACGTATTAGGAGAAATATGCCTTGTACTTCATCAAATGGACATCCAATTGACTATTTCAAAATCCACTATTTGTTTGACATTTCAAACACTACTTTATGTTGTATTGCTCATGTGAATTATTTCGAGAAAATTTAATTTTAAATCCAAACTAATTTACCTCGCCTTACAACTATGTGTTCACTGAGAGAATTACCGTTATGTGCTGTGAACGGAGGCAGTTCCGTGCGTGTATTTTGTTTATCTTTTAATAGCAAGTTGTCGAATAACATCTTCTATGATATATTTATTACTAGAAATTTAAACTAATGGCCGTATAACCGTTATAATGTGAAGTAAACTGCAGGCTAAGTAACATAGTTGTTTAACTCAAGGAACTACCATGGTTAATGCTTCAGTTTGTCTTATGTTCAAAATATGATACAACTTTCTGTACGTAAGGATTATGCCAATTTCTTTCAATATGCTGTATTAATTAAGTCGTAGTTTCGTTACTATGAATATGTAAATACAAATTTTTCGTGCTGTACCGCATATTAACAGTGTATGGTACCCCATTTTAACAGTAAGTTCTTTATGCCATTATAGTGATGAACGTTTGCTTTCAACCATTGCAAACAAATTTAATATTCATTGAAATACGGACATGTCGACATAATATGGTCACAGTTATAGTTCTTAATGTTCGAATTCAACGACAGTGATATGTTGCGCTTCGTGAAATCTCAAAATCGACTTTAACATTGTACGTGTTATTGAAATTATTGTAGAAGTGTTATTGCTACTAAGCTCATTAAAAAAGTATATCGATCAAGTTGATTCATTTAAAGAAAAAAAAAACGAACCGAGAGCTAAAATAAATAATACTTTTAAGACCAATGATTATTCTACAAAAATTGTGTTAAAGTATTCAAGTAGTTAAAACACACAGTATTTGTTAATACCGTTAAAATCAAGTGTGTTGTTATCATGCAAGTGTTGATTTACGGAATATGTGCTAAAACTGTCAAATGTGTTTTTAATAAAATGTTATGTTGTGTTCAATGATGAAACCCAGATGATTCCATTGTGAATTTTGTGAAATTTAAGATCACGTCCAATATGACCGCCATTATAAGAATTGAGACTTTGAATAGCTTTTTTATCCATTTGAATCCACTTCACATTGCAACAGTTTAACCATTTTAGCTAGACTTACACTTTTAATTGAAATCAACTAAGTTATATATGTTTGTTGGTAGTTCAAACACATAATATTAAAGGAAGTATTGACTTTTGGTCAACTAATAAAATCAACCATATTGTTTGTAGTGATTTTTGAGCATTCACAAACGAACATTTTTCTAAAACGCGTCATTATTTTTCAAGATTTTGATACAAATATGTTCCTTAAAATATATTTTAAAAGTTGGCCATGCTTCCCAACAAAGAACGACGTTTGTACATCTGGAATATTTCGCAATTGCAAAAAGTTGTTTTTGTTTGTTTTGTTTTGTGGCCAAAGGATATAAGGAGAGACGAACTCTTGAATATTGAACCGATTTAGTCATATTCATTATCACTACCGTGGTTAATGCTTCAGTTTTTCATAGGTTCAAAATATGATATAACTTTCTGTACGTATGGATAATGCCAATTTCTTTCACTAAAAGCACTTCCTTTTACTTAATACAAATAATTGTCTCAACAAGAAGACATTCCACGCTTTAAGACTTAAGAATAGCATATCATTCTATTAAATACCACCTTTTTTATAAAAACAAATTGTGTACACTTTCATATATAAAAATGACAAATGCAAATGAATTTTTTATTTAAGCAATATATGGTATTCAAATTGTCAGCAAATGTGGGTTTCCAAATGATAACTTATATAAACCTTGAAATGGCAAACCATTATGTGTCATTCAGGTTTTAAGGCCAAAAAATGATATCTTAAAAACCAAACATTGTTCAATTCCTAGGAATATATTATGGTAGGATTGGTTATTTGATAGAACCAAAACATAACAATTAATGACAGCAATTGGACCTTCATGCGTCTTTGTTCAGCTTAAATGCGAATATTTTCCTTAAGTCATTATGTTTATAAATCGTGAAACGTAACATGTTCACATTTGAAGAAGGAAATGTTGCGCAGCAAATCTTGAATATAAAACACATGAAAAATAGCTACTCTTTGTTCGTTGTTTCAGTTACCAAATATTGTAAGCAGACACTAAAAGTGGGTATAATTGAAACGATTTGTGAATAAATGCGTAAAAAACATGTTAGTTAGCTTAACAACGACCTTCATTTTCGAATCTGATTGACACATTTTTCTTAAAGTTTGGCATTTTTCCGCAGAACCAAATAAGGAGCCAGATTGCTATGTAACACCGACGTTTTAGGAAACACGTTGCAGAACATATTGCTTAAATTAAATTATTACTGGAATGTACATTTTAATAAAATATTGGTAAACTTCCAAATGATGTTATATGGCGACATGATTGAGTTTTGAATCACCAAAATGACAGTCCAGCCGTACACAATTGCATTTATGGGCCCTTGAATAAGACTACGTTTTAAATAAAGATATGTACTTAATTGAAATTGAGTAAACTTGACTTTTGCTGATGTTTGGTGAATACCACTACACACGTTTAATCATATACGTTAAACAAGATTATCTGACCATAGATATGTTGTTGGATTCTTTCCAAAACAATTTTATTTTTCCGAGACATCCATAGACCATTGGGAAACAAATAGTTTTATGTTCAATACAACTGTGCATAAGCACTCGATAACATGCTAATATCCACTTTCAGTATTAAATTATCTTTCATAATCACATCGTTTATCTACATATATAAAATTTGAATTATTTGTAGAACCAATTGAATTGAAATTAGAACCAAATGAATTGAAATTGGAAACGTTACAAGGAAATGCCAGGCGTTACACATATGGTAAGTAAAACTTTTATTAACCCAGTATTGTACTGATATAAAGGATGTGAAAATATATTATTATTGTCAACACAAATTTTAATTTTTAGATTGCTGCACCTTTTGCACCAATTAGTAGCATTTATCTGTATTTGTGTTCATGATATTGCGATAATGTTTAAACATTTTAAACGAACAGTCGCATGTTATAAACCTGTACTCGATGAAGGTTTCGAGATATGCTGTATTCATTAAGTCGTAGTTTCGTTACTATGAATATGTAAATACAAATTTTCCGTGCTGTACCGCATATTAACAGTGTATGGTACCCCATTTTAACAGTAAGTTCTTTATGCCATTATAGTGATGAACGTTTGCTTTCAACCATTGCAAACAAATTTAATATTCATTGAAATACGGACATGTCGACATAATATGGTCACAGTTATAGTTCTTAATGTTCGAATTCAACGACAGTGATATGTTGCGCTTCGTGAAATCTCAAAATCGACTTTAACATTGTACGTGTTATTTAAATTATTGTAGAAGTGTTATTGCTACTAAGCTCATTAAAAAAGTATATCGATCAAGTTGATTCATTTAAAGAAAAAAAACAAACGAACTGAGAGCTAAAATAAATCATACTTTTAAGACCAATGATTATTCTACAAAAATTGTGTTAAAGTATTCAAGTAGTTAAAACACACAGTATATGTTAATACCGTTAAAATCAAGTGTGTTGATATCATGCAAGTGTTGATTTACGGAATATGTGCTAAAACTGTCAAATGTGTTTTTAATAAAATGTTATGTTGTGTTCAATGATGAAACCCAGATGATTCCATTGTGAATTTTGTGAAATTTAAGATCACGTCCAATATGACCGCCATTATAAGAATTGAGACTTTGAATAGCTTTTTTATCCATTTGAATCCACTTCACATTGCAACAGTTTAACCATTTTAGCTAGACTTACACTTTTAATTGAAATCAACTAAGTTATATATGTTTGTTGGTAGTTCAAACACATAATATTAAAGGAAGTATTGACTTTTGGTCAACTAATAAAATCAACCATATTGTTTGTAGTGATTTTTGAGCATTCACAAACGAACATTTTTCTAAAACGCGTCATTATTTTTCAAGATTTTGATACAAATATGTTCCTTAAAATATATTTTAAAAGTTGGCCATGCTTCCCAACAAAGAACGACGTTTGTACATCTGGAATATTTCGCAATTGCAAAAAGTTGTTTTTGTTTGTTTTGTTTTGTGGCCAAAGGATATAAGGAGAGACGAACTCTTGAATATTGAACCGATTTAGTCATATTCATTATCACTACCGTGGTTAATGCTTCAGTTTTTTCATAGGTTCAAAATATGATATAACTTTCTGTACGTATGGATAATGCCAATTTCTTTCACTAAAAGCACTTCCTTTTACTTAATACAAATAATTGTCTCAACAAGAAGACATTCCACGCTTTAAGACTTAAGAATAGCATATCATTCTATTAAAAACTACCTTTTTTATAAAAACAAATTGTGTACACTTTCATATATAAAAATGACAAATGCAAATGAATGTTTTATTTAAGCAATATATGGTATTCAAATTGTCAGCAAATGTGGGTTTCCAAATGATAACTTATATAAACCTTGAAATGGCAAACCATTATGTGTCATTCAGGTTTTAAGGCCAAAAAATGATATCTTAAAAACCAAACATTGTTCAATTCCTAGGAATATATTATGGTAGGATTGGTTATTTGATAGAACCAAAACATAACAATTAATGACAGCAATTGGACCTTCATGCGTCTTTGTTCAGCTTAAATGCGAATATTTTCCTTAAGTCATTATGTTTATAAATCGTGAAACGTAACATGTTCACATTTGAAGAAGGAAATGTTGCGCAACAAATCTTGAATATAAAACACATGCAAAATAGCTACTCTTTGTTCGTTGTTTCAGTTACCAAATATTGTAAGCAGTCACTAAAAGTGGGTATAATTGAAACGATTTGTGAATAAATGCGTAAAAAACATGTTAGTTAGCTTAACAACGACCTTCATTTTCGAATCTGATTGACACATTTTTCTTAAAGTTTGGCATTTTTCAGCAGAACCAAATAAGGAGCCAGATTGCTATGTAACACCGACGTTTTAGGAAACACGTTGCAGAACATATTGCTTAAATTAAATTATTACTGGAATGTACATTTTAATAAAATATTGGTAAACTTCCAAATGATGTTATATGGCGACATGATTTAGTTTTGAATCACCAAAATGACAGTCCAGCCGTACACAATTGCATTTATGGGCCCTTGAATAAGACTACGTTTTAAATAAAGATATGTACTTAATTGAAATTGAGTAAACTTGACTTTTGCTGATGTTTGGTGAATACCACTACACACGTTTCATCATATACGTTAAACAAGATTATCTGACCATAGATATGTTGTTGGATTCTTTCCAAAACAATTTTATTTTTCCGAGACATCCATAGACCATTGGGAAACAAATAGTTTTATGTTCAATACAACCGTGCATAAGCACTCGATAACATGCTAATATCCACTTTCAGTATTAAATTATCTTTCATAATCACATCGTTTATCTACATATATAAAATTTGAATTATTTGTAGAACCAATTGAATTGAAATTAGAACCAAATGAATTGAAATTGGAAACGTTACAAGGAAATGCCGGGCGTTACACATATAGTAAGTAAAACTTTTATTAACCCAGTATTGTACTGATATAAAGCATGTGAAAATATATTATTATTGTCAACACAAATTTTAATTTTTAGATTGCTGTACCTTTTGCACCAATTAGTAGCATTTATCTGTATTTGTGTTCATGATATTGCGATAATGTTTAAACATTTTAAACGAACAGTCGCATGTTATAAACCTGTACTCGATGAAGGTTGCGAGATATGCTGTATTAATTAAGTCGTAGTTTCGTTACTATGAATATGTAAATACAAATTTTCCGTGCTGTACCGCATATTAACAGTGTATGGTACCCCATTTTAACAGTAAGTTCTTTATGCCATTATAGTGATGAACGTTTGCTTTCAACCATTGCAAACAAATTTAATATTCATTGAAATACGGACATGTCGACATAATATGGTCACAGTTATAGTTCTTAATGTTCGAATTCAACGACAGTGATATGTTGCGCTTCGTGAAATCTCAAAATCGACTTTAACATTGTACGTGTTATTTAAATTATTGTAGAAGTGTTATTGCTACTAAGCTCATTAAAAAAGTATATCGATCAAGTTGATTCATTTAAAGAAAAAAAAACGAACCGAGAGCTAAAATAAATCATACTTTTAAGACCAATGATTATTCTACAAAAATTGTGTTAAAGTATTCAAGTAGTTAAAACACACAGTATATGTTAATACCGTTAAAATCAAGTGTGTTGATATCATGCAAGTGTTGATTTACGGAATATGTGCTAAAACTGTCAAATGTGTTTTTAATAAAATGTTATGTTGTGTTCAATGATGAAACCCAGATGATTCCATTGTGAATTTTGTGAAATTTAAGATCACGTCCAATATGACCGCCATTATAAGAATTGAGACTTTGAATAGCTTTTTTATCCATTTGAATCCACTTCACATTGCAACAGTTTAACCATTTTAGCTAGACTTACACTTTTAATTGAAATCAACTAAGTTATATATGTTTGTTGGTAGTTCAAACACATAATATTAAAGGAAGTATTGACTTTTGGTCAACTAATAAAATCAACCATATTGTTTGTAGTGATTTTTGAGCATTCACAAACGAACATTTTTCTAAAACGCGTCATTATTTTTCAAGATTTTGATACAAATATGTTCCTTAAAATATATTTTAAAAGTTGGCCATGCTTCCCAACAAAGAACGACGTTTGTACATCTGGAATATTTCGCAATTGCAAAAAGTTGTTTTTGTTTGTTTTGTTTTGTGGCCAAAGGATATAAGGAGAGACGAACTCTTGAATATTGAACCGATTTAGTCATATTCATTATCACTACCGTGGTTAATGCTTCAGTTTTTCATAGGTTCAAAATATGATATAACTTTCTGTACGTATGGATAATGCCAATTTCTTTCACTAAAAGCACTTCCTTTTACTTAATACAAATAATTGTCTCAACAAGAAGACATTCCACGCTTTAAGACTTAAGAATAGCATATCATTCTATTAAATACCACCTTTTTTATAAAAACAAATTGTGTACACTTTCATATATAAAAATGACAAATGCAAATGAATTTTTTATTTAAGCAATATATGGTATTCAAATTGTCAGCAAATGTGGGTTTCCAAATGATAACTTATATAAACCTTGAAATGGCAAACCATTATGTGTCATTCAGGTTTTAAGGCCAAAAAATGATATCTTAAAAACCAAACATTGTTCAATTCCTAGGAATATATTATGGTAGGATTGGTTATTTGATAGAACCAAAACATAACAATTAATGACAGCAATTGGACCTTCATGCGTCTTTGTTCAGCTTAAATGCGAATATTTTCCTTAAGTCATTATGTTTATAAATCGTGAAACGTAACATGTTCACATTTGAAGGAGGAAATGTTGCGCAACAAATCTTGAATATAAAACACATGCAAAATAGCTACTCTTTGTTCGTTGTTTCAGTTACCAAATATTGTAAGCAGACACTAAAAGTGGGTATAATTGAAACGATTTGTGAATAAATGCGTAAAAAACATGTTAGTTAGCTTAACAACGACCTTCATTTTCGAATCTGATTGACACATTTTTCTTAAAGTTTGGCATTTTTCAGCAGAACCAAATAAGGAGCCAGATTGCTATGTAACACCGACGTTTTAGGAAACACGTTGCAGAACATATTGCTTAAATTAAATTATTACTGGAATGTACATTTTAATAAAATATTGGTAAACTTCCAAATGATGTTATATGGCGACATGATTTAGTTTTGAATCACCAAAATGACAGTCCAGCCGTACACAATTGCATGTATGGGCCCTTGAATAAGACTACGTTTTAAATAAAGATATGTACTTAATTGAAATTGAGTAAACTTGACTTTTGCTGATGTTTGGTGAATACCACTACACACGTTTCATCATATACGTTAAACAAGATTATCTGACCATAGATATGTTGTTGGATTCTTTCCAAAACAATTTTATTTTTCCGAGACATCCATAGACCATTGGGAAACAAATAGTTTTATGTTCAATACAACTGTGCATAAGCACTCGATAACATGCTAATATCCACTTTCAGTATTAAATTATCTTTCATAATCACATCGTTTATCTACATATATAAAATTTGAATTATTTGTAGATCCAAATGAATTGAAATTGGAATGGTTACAAGGAAATGCCAGGCCTTACACATATAGTAAGTAAAACTTTTATTAACCCAGTATTGTACTGATATAAAGCATGTGAAAATATATTATTATTGTCAACACAAATTTTAATTTTTAGATTGCTGTACCTTTTGCACCAATAAGTAGCATTTATCTGTATTTGTGTTCATGATATTGCGATAATGTTTAAACATTTTAAACGAACAGTCGCATGTTATAAACCTGTACTCGATGAAGGTTTCGAGATATGCTGTATTAATTAAGTCGTAGTTTCGTTACTATAAATATGTAAATACAAACTTTCCGTGCTGTACCGCATATGAACATTGTATGGTACCCCATTTTAACAGTAAGTTCTTTATGCCATTATAGTGATGAACGTTTGCTTTCAACCATTGCAAACAAATTTAATATTCATTGAAATACGGACATGTCGACATAATATGGTCTCAGTTATAGTTCTTAACGTCGAATTCAACGACAGTGATATGTTGTGCTTCGTAAAATCTCAAAATCGACTTTAACATTGTTCGTGTTATTAAAACTTATTTAAGAAGTGTTATTGCTACTAAGCTCATTAAAAAAGTATATCGATCAAGTTAATACATTTCAAGACAAAAACGAACCGAGAGCTAAAATAAATCAAACTTTTAAGACCAATGATTATTCTTCAAAAATTGTGTATAAGTACTCGAGTTGTTAAAGCATGCAGTATATGATAATATCGTTAAAACCAAGTGTGTTGATATCATGCAAGTGTTGATATAAGGAATATGTGCTAAAACTGTCAAATGTGTTTTAAATTAAATATTATGTTGTGTTCAATTATGAATCCCAGATGATTCCATTTAGAATTTTGTGAAATTCAAGATCACGTCCAATATGACCGCCATTATAAGAATTGAGACTTTGAATAGCGTTTTTATCCATTTGAATCCACTTCACTTTGCAACAGTTTAACCATTTAACTTAGACCAACACTTTTAATTGAAATCAACTAAGTTATATATTTTCGTTGGTAGTTGAAACACATTATATTAATAGTATTGACTTTTGGTCAACTAATAAAATCAACCATATAGTTTGTATTGATTTTTGAGCATCAACAAACAAACATTCTTCTAAAACGAGTCATTACTTTTTAAAGATTTTGATACAAATATGTTCTTAAAAATATATTTTTAAAGTTAGCCATGCTTCCCAACAAAGAACGACGTTAGTACATCTAGAATATTTCGCAATTGCAAACAATTGTTTTTTTGTTTGTTTTGTTTTGTGGCCAAAGGATATAAGGAGAGACCAACCCTTGCAATATTGAACCGACTGAGTCACGTTCACTATATGGGTGACCAACAAATGTGCAAAACATTTCTGTTAGCTTAAGGCCGATTAAACTTGTCCAATCTTCACTACACGTAAGTCATGTTCGCAAACGCATTACATACTCCTTGACTTCAGATGTGATGCTCACGGTTTAGCAAACGTTGTAATTAATCAGAAACGTTTAAGTATTGAATTTAGTTATGCATTTAAAAATGTCGCGCGAATGTGCGCATGTCCTTACTTAGTAAGTTGAACATGTGTTTGTTTGTTTTTAAACAGCAAGACCAAGTCCAGGGTCAAATGAAAAACATGTTTGCGAATAAAATCAGCTTGACAAAATAATTCATATGGCTAAGTTAAAATAAGAGAGCCATCTTGCACATACTCTAAATTGTCAACAACATTGCAAACATGACAATACTTGTTTGAATCCAATATCATGTATATCCCTTTACTGGAAATATTTTCCAAAGTATTTCCAATGCTGATAATCATTAAAAATTTGAAACATGTACTAAATTACATTAAGAAAAAATTTAGAAAAATATTTTATGTTCGAATTGCATTATTTGAAAGTCGCTAAATTCTCATATTAATCGTTAAGACATTGATCTAGTTTGATTATAAAGCCATGAATATTCTCTTCTTTCGACGAATATAATCAATCGTAATGTTTGTGCACGCCCTTGAAGAAAACTGGTATTGGTTCATTTATCCCTCAATATTTACCCCATGTTTAACAGTGCACGCGTTGTATGCATCAAATGGACTTCAAATTGACTTTTTCAAAATCCACTAATTGTTTGAAATTTCAAAAACTTATTTATGTTGTATTGCTCATGTGAATTTCTGACGAGAAAATTTAAATTAAAATCCCAAGTAATGTACCTCGCCTAACAACAATGCGTTCACTGAGAGAATTACCGTTATGTGCTTTGAACGGAGTCCGTTCCGTGCGTGTATTTGTTTTCTTGAAATAACACGGTGTCGAACAACATCTTCTCTGATATTTTTTTAAATAGAGATTTATACTAATGGCCTTATAACCGTTAAAATGTGAAGTAAACTGCACGCTAAGTAACACAGTTGTTTAACTCTAGGAACAACCGTGGTTAATGCTTCAGTTTGTCTTATGTTCAAAATATGATATACATTTTTGTACGTAAGGATTATGCCAATTTCTTTCACTAAAAGCACTTCCTATTACTCAATACAAATAATTGTTTCAACAAGAAGACATTTCAAGCTTTAAGACTTAAGAATAGCCTATCATTCTATTAAACAACACCTTTTTATAATTAAACACTGAGTACACTGTCCTATCTAAAACTGACAAATACAAAGGAACTTTTTATTTTAGCTATATATGTTATTCAAAATGTCAACAAATGTGGGTTTTCAAATGATAACTTATATAAACCTTGAAATGTCAAATCATTATGTTTAATTCAGGTGTTAAGACCCAAAAATAATACCTCAAAAACCAAAACATTGTTTAATTCTTAGGAATATGTTATGGTAGGATTGGTTATTTGATAGAACCATAAAACAGTCTGATATAAAGAGTATCATATTCACGGGTGTGAACATATTATATTTTTGTCAACATTAATTTTAATTTTAGAAGTGCTGTACCTTTTACACCAATTGAAAGCATTTATCGGTATGTGTGTTGATAAAATTACTATAATGTTTAAACACTTAAAACGAACAGTCGCAATTTATAAACCTGTACTCGATGAAGATTTCGAGATATATTGTATTAAGTAAGTCGTAGTAACGTTACCCTATGAATAT
Organism: Dreissena polymorpha; assembly: GCF_020536995.1. Classification (NCBI taxonomy): domain Eukaryota; kingdom Metazoa; phylum Mollusca; class Bivalvia; order Myida; family Dreissenidae; genus Dreissena; species Dreissena polymorpha. Next base: position 18,829,231 of record NC_068359.1, on the reverse strand, counting down.
TTTAATACAAACTTCCCATGTGGTACACAGTACTAACAGTGTGTGGTACCCAATTTGGACAGTAAGGTCTTTATGCCATTATAGTGATGAACTTTTGCTTTCAACCATTGAAAATAAATTAAATATTCATTGCAATACGGAAATGTAAACTTTATATGGTCTCAGTTATAGATCTTACTGTTCATTTTCAACGACAGTGATATGTTGTGCGGTTTTACATACCTAAGCATATTTTATATATTTATATCGGATAACGTTTTTACGTATGAGATATACACCGTTTGTTCGCCAACCAAGGAACACACATGCAATTTTAAATACAAGCCTATAAATCAACTTTAACATTGTACGTGTTATTAAAAATTATTTTAGAAGTATCATCATTCCTAAGCTCATTAAAAAGTGTATCGATCAAGGTAATTCTTTTAAATAAAAAACAAACGAACCGATAGCCAAAATAAATCATACATTTAAGACCAATAATTATTCATTCTAAAAAGAAATTGTGTATATGTACTAAAGTAGTTACAGCACGCAGTAAATATTAATACCGTTGAAATCAAGTGTGTTGATATTAGCAAGTGCTGATTTAAGGAGTATGTGATCAAACTTTCAAATTAGTTTTTGTTATAAAATATTATGTTGTAAATACATAATAATACCCAGCTGATTTCATCTAGAATTTTGTAAAATTCAAGATCACGTCCAATATGGCCGCCATGATAAAATTTGAGACTTTTACTAGCTTTTGGTTCCGTTTGAATCCACTTCGCATTGCAACAGTTTAACCATGTTAGCGAGTCTAACACTTTTATTTGAAACCAACTAAGTTAAATACATTTGTTGGTAGTTCAAACACATTATATTAATCGTAAAATCAACCATATTGTTTTTGTTGATTTGTGCGAATTAAACATAAAACATTTGTCTAAAACAATTTTTTTTTATTACAAATATGTTCTCAAAAATATATTTTTAAAGTTTCCCATGCTTCCCAACAAAGAACGAAGTTAGTACATCTGGAATATTTTGCATTTGAAAAGAAAAGTTTTTGGAGAGACAAACCTTGGCAATATTGAACCGACTGCGTGAACCATAAATAACAATTTATGACAGCAATGGGACCTTCTTGCTTCTCTGTTCATCTCTAATGCGAACATTTTCCTTATAAGATTCATAGATTCATTATGTTTATAAATTTTGAAACGAAACAAAATTTTGGTTATCAAATTGTGTAGGCAGACACTAAGAGTGGGTATTATTGAACCGATTTAGCAATAAAATGCGTAAACAAAACATGTTAACTAGCTTGACAACGACCTTTATGTTCAAATCTGATTGACAGGTTTTTTTTAAATTTGGCATTTTTCAGTAGAACCAAATAAGGAGCCAGATTGCTATGTAACACCGACGTTTGGGGACAAACTTTGTAGAAAATATTGCCATAATTTCCCATACCGGTGAAACCGGAGGGGACTTATGGTTTACGCTCTGTCTGTCAGTCAGTCAGTCTCTCAGTCTGTCTGTCACACTTTTCTGGATCCTGCGATAACTTTAAAAGTTCTTTATATTTTTTCATGAAACTTGAAACATTTATAGATGGCAATATGGAGATTATGCGCGTATTTCATTTTGTTCATACGTCAATAATTCTGGTTGCTATGGCAACAAATATATTAAAAAACTGACAATGGTGGTGTTTCACCGGTAAGGGACCATATTGCTTGGCAATCTCTTGTTATTACTGCAATTTACATTTTAATAAAATATTTATATTCTTGCAAATGGTGTTAATTGAAATTCCGTAAACGTGACCTTTGCTGATGTTTGGTGGCTACCACTAAACACGTTTCCTTATATACGTTATCTGACCTTAGATATGTTGTTGGAATTTTTAAGCCCCCTGATCGAATGATGGGAGTATATTGATCTTGGCCTGTCTGTGTGTCATTGTATATGTGTGTGTGCGTGTGTGTGTGTGTGTGTATGTGTGTGTGTGTGTGTGTGTGTGTGTGTGTGTGTGTGTGTGTGTGTGTGTGTGTGTGTGTGTGTGTGTGTGTGTGTGTGTGTGTGTGTGTGTGTGTGTGTGTGTGTGTGTGTGTGTGTGTGTGTGTGTGTGTGTGTGTGTGTGTGCGCGCGCGTGTTTGTGTGTCTGTCTCAAAACTTTAACATTGGTCATAACTTTTTCAATATTGAAGATAGCAATTTGATATTTGGCATGCATGTGTATCTCATGGAGCTACACATTTTAAGTGGTGAAAGGTCAAGGTCAAGGTCACCGGTAAACAAAAAAATCAAAGCGGCGCATTAGTGGGCATTGTGTTTCTGACGAACACATCTCTTGTTTTCAGAATGTTTTTATTCACCCTACAGATCCATAGACAATTTGGGAACAAATAGTTTAATGTTCAATACCGCTGTGCATACGCACGCGATAACATGCTTATATCCACTTTCAGTATTAAATGTTCTTTCAAAAATCACATCGTTTATCTACATATATATAACTTGAATTATTTGTAGAACCGATGGAATCGGAGAAGTCACGAGGAAAGGTCAGCCGTTACAAGTATGGTAAGTGAAACTTTTATTAGACCAGTATTGTACTGATATAAAGAGTATCATATTTACGGGCTTGAAAATATTTTATTTTTGTCAACACTTATATAACTTTAGGATTGCTGTACCTTTTACACCAATTAATAGTATTTACCGGTACGTGTGTTGATGATAATACGATAATTTTGTAGCATTTTAAACGAACAGTCGAATGGTATAAACCTGTACTCGCTGAAGGTTTTGAGATATGTTGTATTAATTAAGTCGTAGTATCGTTACTATGAATATGTAAATACAAACTTCCCGTGTAACTGTGGTACTCCGTATTAACAGTGTGTGGTACCCGATTTTAGCAGTAAGGTCTTTATGCCAATTTAGTGATGAACGTTTGCTTTCAACCATTGCAAACACATTTTATATTCATTAAAATACGGACATGTCTACTTAATATGGTCTCAGTAATAGATCTTAATGTTCGAATTCAACGACAGTGTTATGTTGTGCGGATTTAAATACGTAAGCATAGTTTATATACTTATTTCAAATAACGTGTTCACTTATGAGATATATACAACGTTCGTTCGCCAACCAAAGAACATACGTGCAATTTTATGCCCTTCTTTGAAGAAGAAGGGGTATATTGTTTTGCTGGATGTCGATCGGTCTGTCTGTCTGTCGGTAGACCAGTTCGTTTCAGATCAATAACTCTTCAACAAATTGACCTATTGGCTTGATACTTCACATGTGCATTGGCCTTGAACAGTAGATGACCCTTATTGAAACTGAGTTACTATTTTAAAGGTCAAGGTCACTATGACACTAAGTGTACAAATCGTTTTCGATCAATAACTCGTAAAAATAAAAAAAATGAATCGACCGATTGGCTTGATACTTCGCATGTGCATAGGACTTGGAAAGTAGATGAGCCCTATTTAAATTTGGGTCACTAGGTCAAAGTTCAAGGTCACTATCACACAAAGTAAGAAAATCGTTTCCGATCAATAACTCGTATTTGAATTGACTTATTGGCTTGATACTTCACATGATCATTGGCCTTGGACAGTATCCCTATAGAAATTGGGGTCACTAGGTCAAATGTCAAGGTCACTGTTACACATTAAGTGTTAAATTGTTTCCGATCAATAACTCGTCAACTAATATACCGGTTGGCTTGATACTTCCCATGTGCATTGACATCGGAAAGTAGATGACACCTATTGAAATTGGGGTCACTAGGTCAAAGGTCAAAGTCACTGTTACACACTTAGTGTGAAATTGTTTCAATAACTCGTCAACTGATTCACCGATTGGCTCGATACTTCTCATGTGTATTGGCCTTTGACAGTAGATGACCCCTATTGAAATTGGGGTCACTAGGTCAAAGGTAATGGTCAATGTAACAATAAGTGAAAAATAGTTTCTGATCAATTATTCGTCAACGAATAGACCGATTGGCTTGATACTTCCCATGCGTATTGGCCTTGGACAGTAGATTACCCCTATCAAAATTGAGGCCACTAGGTCAAAGGTCAAGGTCACTGTCACAATAAGTGGGAACATTGTTTCCGATCAATAACTCATCAACGAATTGACCGAATGGCTTGATACTTAACATGTGCATTTGCCTTGGACATAAGATGACCCCTATTAAAATTGAGGTCATTAGATCAAAGCCCTGTTTGTATGTCTCCGACCGCGGAACTCTTGTTAAATACAAGCCTCAAAATCGACTTAAACATTTTACGTGTTATTAAAAATTATTTAAGACGTATCATCACTACTAAGCTCATTAAAAAGTGTATCGATCAAGGTAATTCTTTTAAAGAAAAAACAAAATAAATATAGCCAAAATAAATCATACATTTAAGACCAATGATCATTATACACAAATTGTGTATACGTAATTAAGTAGTTATAACATGCAGTATATGTTAGTACCGTTAAAATCAGGTGTGTTGATATCATGCAAGTGTTGATTTATGGAATATTTGCTCAAACGGTCAAATAAGTTTTTGTAATAAAATATTATGTTTTAATTGAATAATGAAACCCAGCTGATTCCATTTAGAATTGTGTGAAATTGAAGATCACGTCCAATATTGCCGCCATTATAAGATCTCAGACATTGAATAGCTGTTGTATCAATTTGAGTCCACTTCGTATTTCAACAGTTTAACCATTTTAGCGTTACTAACCCTTTTCATTAAAATTAATTAAGTTGTATATGTTTGTTGGTAGCTCAACCACATTATATTAATAGTAATGACTTTTGGTTGAATCGTAAAATCAACCGTATAGTTTGTTTTGCTTTTTTAGCTTTAAAAATCTAACATTTTTCTAAAACGATTTTTTTTAAAGACTTTGATTGCAAATATGTTCTCAAAAATATTTTAAAAGTTGGCCATGCTTCCCAACAAAGAACGACGTTAGTACATCTGGACTATTTTGCAATGGCCAAATTGTTTGTTTGTTGGTTTCGTTTTGTGGCTTAAGGATATAAGGAGAGACCAACCCTGGCAATATTAAACCGACTGATATTTGTGAACAACAAATGTGCAAAACATTTCTGTTAGCTTAACGACGATTAAACTTGTCCAATCTTCACTACACGTTAGTCATGTTCGCAAACGCATTACATACTCCTTGACTTCAGATGTAATGCTCACGGTTTAACAAACGTTCTAACAAGACAGCCACGTGCTAGTAGAGAATTAAGTGAGACATTTTAAAATGTCGTGCGAATGTGCGCATGCCCGTACTTGTTAAGATGAACATGTGTTTTTGTGTCTGTTAACAGCAATAATAAGTCCAGGGTCAAATGAAAAACATGTTTCGGAATAAAATCAGCTTGACAAAGTAATTCATATGGAACATATGGTTAAGATAAAAATAACAAGAGCCATCTTGCACACATTAAATTGTCAACAACATTGCATACATGATAATACTTGTTTGAATCCAATATCATATATATCCCTTTACTGGAAATATTTTCTAAAGTACTTCCAATTATGATAATCATTAAAAATGTGAAACATCTACTAAATTACATTTAGTGACATCGTGACATTAATTATTTTTTTTATGTTCTGACTGCATTATTTGAAAGTTACAAGATTCTAATAATAATCGTTAACACAGTGATCTAGTTTGATTTTAAAGCCATGCATATTCTCTACTTTCGACGAATATAATCAATCGTAATGTTTGTGTACGTCATTGAAGAAAACTGGTATTGATTCCTTCATCTCTCAAAATTTATTCTATGTTTACCAGTGCACGTTTTGTATACATCAAATGGACTTTCAATCGACTATTTCAAAATCCACTATTTGTTTGACATTTCCAACACTAATTTATGTTGTATTGCTGATGTGAATTTCTGTCGAGAAAATTGAAATTTAAATCCGAAGTTATGTACCTCCCCTAACGACAATACGTTCACTGAGAGAATTACCGTTATGTGCCTTGAACGGCGTCCGTTCCGTGCGCGTATTTTTTTCTTCAAATAACACGGTGTCGAACACTATCTTTTCTGATATATTTATAAATACTGATTTAGACTAATGGCCTTATATTCGGTATAATGTGAAGTAAACTGCAGGCTAAGTAACATTGTTGTTGAACTCTAGGAACTACCGTGGTTAATGTTTTCAGTTTGTCTTTGTTCAAAATATGACATAACTTTCTGTACGTATGGATAATGCCAATTTCTTTCACTAAAAGCACTTCCTATTACTCAATACAAATAATTGTCTCAACAAGAAGACATTCCAAGCTTTAAGACTTAAGAATAGCATATCATTCTATTAAACACAACTTTTGGTGGTATTGCGTAAAAACACATGTTAGTTAGCTTGACAACGACCTTTATTTTCGGATGTTTGTTTTGTTTTGTGGCCAAAGGATATAAGGAGAGACGCATTCTGGAATATTGAACCGATTTAGTCATATTCATTATCACTACCGTGGTTAATGCTTCAGTTTGTCTTATGTTCAAAATATGATATAACTTTCTGTACGTAAGGATTATGCCAATTTCTTTCACTAAATTTAGGTTATAATATAGTAAAAGATTTCCTACACAAATTCAATGTAAATGCAATAACTTTAACGAAAAATAAAGTCAAACTTTTGCGCATAGAGACCCTCATAACCATACCTTTTCTCGAAGAGCATTCCAAGCCGAATTGATTTAAACAATAAAAAAGATAGGTCACGCGACATGTAAGAAAGAACTCGCCACGAATCAAAAGTCACTGTTTTACGGCCATCTATTTACCGGCTTCTATCCAGTTCATGAGGGTTTCCCGCCATCTGTCAAAGTCTTATGTAGTCTCCAATCTTCAGATAAAAGAGTGAATTTCTAGTAAACAACAATGTTTTCCCTGCCACATGCACACAGAAAAATACTAAAATAAAGTCATGGCAAGTGACCCTACAGAGAACCGTGTCTTCAAATAAATGATGTTCATGTTTTTAGAGAGTATAGCATTGCACTCCAAAAAGATTTAGTATATTGTAACCTAAAGGAAAAATATCTTCTGATTTAAATGTGTTTTTCTTGCATATTCTTATCTTCCTATTCATATTGCACACATGTAATAAGTTTGGCTGGATTATCTGTCCGTTTTTTTTCATATTTTCACACAGCAGGTGTTTTCGGTCCAAAGAAGGCCATTTTAGGCCTGTTAAAGCTTAAATGTCCCTTTAAGGTTTAACTGTGCTAAGTTCAATATCTGCAACAAAATACCAAAACAAACCAAATGGACATGCACGTGGGGCTTATGCGGGGTGGTGAAAGAATGAATTTGTTAGATATTTTCACTCTAAGCAATTTTGATAATGTCTTTTTTGTGTTGTTTTTTTTTAATCACCCCAAAAATGTCAATTTCAAAGCAAAGAAAATCCAATTTCATCCAAGACAATAAACAAATTAGTACAAATAAGAGATCAAAGATACTTTGAAGTGAAGAAATCAATAAGCTTCCAATTACTTGTTGTTTAGCACCAATAAAAGTGTGAAATCTTGAAACGCGCCTTGTCGCTCGGAGCCCATTTATTTGCCAGAGGCCAATGATATATCCTAGCATATAATGTCATGGGTGCCTTTAAACTGCAGCAGATGGTCAATATGCATTGCCAGCTCTCATTTAGAGGTTCAAGAGAATACAAAATTTCATATTTTGGGCACAAAATAAGTACTTTTGACTATTTTTATGGTGGCAATCTGGGTAAAAAATGGGGATTCAGAACCAAGCGAAAGAAAAAATGCTCATTTTGGGGATATAGAATGGACAGAAAGGTTAAAATGAACAAGATACATATATGTAGGCAAGCATTTTAAGCTTAGAAATGAGGTTCCATGTAGTAACAGGGGCAGAAAGGCAGCTCAGATCAATGCAGGCTTCCTGAAAGGGGTTTCTAGTACTTCTTTTGGGGACACAGCTTCCCGCAGAATTCTCAACACATCAAACATCATTGATCCATGTCACCTCTGTATGCAAAGACAAGCGAATAAAGTCAATACTGCCCTTAAATCACTGAATGAGAGAAGCATTTACCAAATAAAAAACAAAACTGGTTGCTGAAAGTGCCAAATTTTGTTTAAAAGATCCCTCTAATGTAAACGATGAAGGGGACGCTCGCTACAACAATCCTATGTTTAAGTCGGACGCGACATCTTCTCAAGCCGGAACCATGACTGTAAGCATATTGTGAGAAAACAGTACCAAACACAAGCTAATTGTAGGGTAACAAGTAGCAAATCAACTCAGCTGTGCTGCATACATGCCCAGGAACAAGGATAAACATGTTGAGTGCCAACTTCTGCTGCCAACAGAGCAGGAGCTTTACGTGTCAGGACGCGGAATAATCGATACAAACTGCATGGAAATTGCACGACGGCAAGAGTTTGAGTGACCACAAAACTGATTAGGACAGTATTTCACACCTTAAGCATCATAAATATGCTTATTTGCCTGTGTACATGTGTCACGTAATTGCGTATTGTTCGTTGATAATACACAGTAACCAACAAAGTTCATTTCTGATTTCTTTGCGTTTTATTTCTGCTTATTAACACCACACAACGTTTCCAAAATGTTTGTCAAATACAAGATACATGCGAAGCCCGCAATGGGCCCATCCCGCGAAAGCCAGCAATAATGCGACTTGTATGTTCGGCCGTTTAAGCAAGACTGTCCATAAATTAATATAAACAACGAAGGCTTTGATAATTGTTATGTGTACAATTCTGATTGGCTGTGTAACGTCACGTGTCTACATGTACAATTCTGATTGGCCGTTTGTTAAGTCACGTGTCTGCAACCTAAATATACGTATGCAACGGACACTTAACGAATACATACGGGAATTACCGAATATTGACACATACGGTAAGCAAATATTCGTGCCCGGTAATTACAACCCGAGACTATTGATTTGTTGATCCAGATGGCTGCCTATTTAAGATTGTATGAAATGTGGTACAAGTTTCGATCATTATATAGATCCAACAATGCCCCAAATGTGCGTTTTGTGTGCGTTATGTTATGCGTTTTGTGTGCGTTATGTTACACAACTTTCCCCCTTAATTTGATTTTTTATATTTTATGATTTAAAAAAATCTTTTAAAATTTTACTATTGAATTACTAATTAAATAACAAAAACTACATTCATATAAACACACTCAAATGATGGAAATTATGCGGATAACAATATAATTTCCTTGACAAGCATCTCTGCTGAAATAAATAACATTAGTAATTGATATACAATTTAAATGTCAATCGAAATGTTGTGTAGAACATCATATGTTGATCGTTGGCCATCTGTACATCTGGTGTCGTCCATGTTGTCTTGAAGTTGTAGCTCGCGGCGAATAAGATGTTTCATTGAAGTCATTGCCACCGTCATGAAGATAAGTCGATTGTAGGTTCGTCCGTGGCGATTGGAATGCGTTTGTTGATTCTGCTCTGCTTTCCGATGTTTAACTTGCGTCGTCGATTGTCGTTTCCGTTGTATTCATCGTTGTTGTTGTTTTCGTTGTCGTTTGTACTTTTGTTGATGGCCCCAGCGTCTTCATTTCTCTCGGGATATTAAGATTTTCTATTGGCCATAATGCTCACGAGGTATTAACTATAGCAGTGTTCTCCTTGATGTCTTAGGCCTCGGAAGTATCATTCCGAATGCGTTATCTACGCACGTCAAACAGTTGAACGGCTGCATCTACTCTATAGTGTTTAACGTCACAAGTATTGTGTCCAGTGTTGCGTCACTTGTTGTCCTTCGAAATCTTCTGGCGTTGGTCTTCTTTTAGCGATAGAACCAGGTATTCACTTTGAGAGTAAACGCCGTGATGTTCCATTCTAATTATGTTGTTTGTTTCTTTTATTCGTTGTGGAAGGCGTTGTCTCTCGAAGTCGCTCTTCTTTGGCGTTGTCTTCAAATCTCGATATTTTTATCTGCGTCGTGGTGATACAAGTATCAGTTGTTCAAAATCATGGCAAACATTTATAAATATCCCCTTAGTTATTGTTAAATATCGTCATGACAACTTACTGTGATATCTTATTCAAAAAAATAAATTCTTTACAACGAAAAAATATTAGTCAATTCCTCAAAACATACTTCGGATAAGTACATGACAGTTTGACATCTGACAAGCCATTTACTTAATATGACTTGTGTACCGCCTTAGGCATAATCATTTTACGCACGTGCAGCCGGTAAATTTTTGACAGGCGCGCGCCACTTTATTGACCTAGAGTAATGGGTAATGATAGACGTACCTGTTCATATCATGGTTTCATAAACCTCATCTTTATCACTATAGTTTTGCCGTTGGGCATAGATTTATTGACATGTTTGACCTGTGCACTTGTAAAAATGCGCAAATATGACAAGGCAGACTTTTATATATATGCATTCATAATATAAGAACACGTATCGGTATACTTCAAAATTCAGGTCTTTGCTCCTAATCGAACTACTCAAATAATTCTTATGCGGCATCGCATCTTCTGTCCATAGCGTAATTTGCTTCGATGGCACAGGGATAGATTATCTTACTCATGAGGACGCTAAGGTTATCAGAACCTCGGGCTCGGTATGTCCGAACGCTGATCAGTCAGCCGTGCTCATAAAATATAATTGTAACCCTTAAACAATTATATTAGAAATTTAATGCGTACATATCGTTATATTTTAACTGCGCTATACGCGTCAGATCGCATTAAATTCTTACTTAAAATTACTCAAGACCTTCAATATTACCGATATCCTACATATATTTGCATCAACATATTGACGTATATACATATTTACATAGTATTTTTTTGTTTCTGCCCTATTCATATTCGCAATTACCATTACTGTTCTTATTTCCTATTTCTTTCTTTTACAATTCTGAAACTATTTTTAAATTTTCCAATAATTTTATTTATTCGTCCTCTTTAATTTTCTTTATCATTCTAATAAACAAAACCCGCCTTATTTTCTTTATTAAAATAATAAACAAAACTGTTTTGAATACTCTTATTTTTCTCGTACATTTTAATTTAATGAAAATTTACAAACATTCTAACAATTTAAAATGTATTGGTATGCAAAAAAACCCCATATGTCCGTACATAATCCTATATTCTAACAATACCAAAAATATATAAAAATTCTTTAAATACTCTCTGTGTGTACACCTTTAATTTAATGAGTTCCATAACTCACAAAAATAATGTAAAACTCAAATATCTTTTTTTATTCTCAATTCACCGCTATTTATAAAAATGTGCCGATAAATGCAAAATTGGCATGATTTTGATATTTGTAAAATTTGTTCGTACATAATTTATTATCAACACTATTATTTTTAACATCTAACTACATTAAATTCTTTAAAACAATTCTTAAAAAATTCGTTGTAATGACGCCTTTTACTTTAATGTTCTACTTTATAAATTTTGAAATTCCCTTTCCAAGTTTGCCATAATTTTTTTGAACAACTGACCTGAATTCATGTCGCGTTGTGGTTGTGATGTTTTCATTTTTTCGGCACGTGATCGCACTTGTGATCGTACTTCGGTCGTATCCATGGTACACGGCTCCATAAAATGTACTGTGTCACGTAATTGCGTATTGTTCGTTGATAATACACAGTAACCAACAAAGTTCATTTCTGATTTCTTTGCGTTTTATTTCTGCTTATTAACACCACACAACGTTTCCAAAATGTTTGTCAAATACAAGATACATGCGAAGCCCGCAATGGGCCCATCCCGCGAAAGCCAGCAATAATGCGACTTGTATGTTCGGCCGTTTAAGCAAGACTGTCCATAAATTAATATAAACAACGAAAGCTTTGATATTTGTTATGTGTACAATTCTGATTGGCTGTGTAACGTCACGTGTCTACATGTACAATTCTGATTGGCCGTTTGTTAAGTCACGTGTCTGCAACCTAAATATACGTATGCAACGGACACTTAACGAATACATACGGGAATTACCGAATATTGACACATACGGTAAGCAAATATTCGTGCCCGGTAATTACAACCCGAGACTATTGATTTGTTGATCCAGATGGCTGCCTATTTAAGATTGTATGAAATGTGGTACAAATTTCGATCATTATATAGATCCAACAATGCCCCAAATGTGCGTTTTGTGTGCGTTATGTTATGCGTTTTGTGTGCGTTATGTTACACATGATAATAAATTAGTGTTATTACCTGTTTTACCATCAACAACCCTTATCAAGTGGCCCTCGGCTTAGTCGCAGACATTCTTCTACCTGAAAAAGTCAAAATACCCAATAGAAATAGATATAAAATGAAGAAAAAAACATGCATTTATGTATTTTAAGTGTATTTCTATGAATAATATGAGGTGATAAAGCTTGTTATATGCATGATTGTACTAAATATGAAAGCTGGCTCAGTTAAGCATCTGTTGCACTGTCAAAACTGTAAAAATGTCCGCCATTCCATGTAGGTAAAATGGGGCTCTGTTTGAATGTTCATGCTTTACGCACAAGCTATTGTTGCGTTACTGGATTGCGGAGTCCTTGGCGTTGAATTCTGACTGCATGTAGCACAATAACGCTACACGGTCAACCAAAATGCCTTTGAATTTAAGTCGGAAAGCAATTAAGCCCTTATTTGGCTATACAAGGGTGGGGGGTCAACTTGAAAAACAACTATTCCAGGTCAAATAATCTGAATTCATGCATTTAATGCACTAATTTTCTTCTCTTTTGCTAAGAAATGACCAAAAATCAGCTTTCCCAGTCATATTTTGCACTTGCAGATGATATTACATTTTTTACCTAAAGCTAGTTTAGGTTACAATATAGTAAAAGATTTCCTACACAAAGTCAAACTTTTGCGCATAGAGACCCTCATAACCATACCTTTTCTCGAAGAGCATTCCAAGCCGAATTGATTTAAGCAATAAAAAAGATAGGTCACGCGACATGTAAGAAAGAACTCGCCACGAATCAAAAGTCACTGTTTTACGGCCATCTATTTACCGGCTTCTATCCAGTTCATGAGGGTTTCCCGCCATCTGTCAAAGTCTTATGTAGTCTCCAATCTTCAGATAAAAGAGTGAATTTCTAGTAAACAACAATGTTTACCCTGCCACATGCACACAGAAATATACTAAAATAAAGTCATGGCGAGTGACCCTACAGAGAACCGTGTCTTCAAATAAATGATGTTCATGTTTTTAGAGAGTATAGCATTGCACTCCAAAAAGATTTAGTATATTGTAACCTAAAAGCACTTCCTATTACTCAATACAAATAATTGTCTCAACAAGAAGACATTTCAAGCTTTGAGACTTAAGAATGGCATATCATTCCATTAGACACAACCTTTTTTATAATTAAACACTGAGTACACCGTCATATCTAAAACTGGCAAATGTAACGAACTTTTTATTTAAGCTATATATGTTATTCAAATTGTCAACAAATGTGGGTTTTTAAATGATTACTTATATAAACCTTGAAATGTCAAACAATTATGTTGTATTCAGGTTTTAAGACGAAAAAACAATATCTTAAAAACCAAAAACATTGTTCAATTCCTAGCAATATGTTATGGTAGGATTGGTTATTTGATATAACCATAAAATAACAATTAATGACACCATTGGACCTACATGATTCTTTGTTCAGCTCAAATGCGAACATTTTCCTTAAACGAGTCATTATGTTTACAAATCGTGAAACGAAACATATTCACAGTTGCATAAGGAGATGTTGAGCCTCAATTCTTGAATATAAAACAGCTATTCTTTGTCCGTTGTTTTAGTTATCGAATATTGCAAGCAGACACTAAGAATGGGTATTATTGAACCGATTTGTGAATAAATGCGTACAAAAACATGTTAGTTAGCTTGACAATGACCTTCATTTTCGAATCTGCTTGACACATTTTTCTTAAAGGTTTGGCCTTTTTTCTGCAGAACCGAATACGGAGCAAGATTGCTATGTAACACCGACGTTTGGGGACAAACGTTGTAGAAAATATTGTCTTAATTATTACTGGAATGTACAGTTTAATAAAATATTGATATACTTGCAAATGTTGTTATATGGCGACATGATTTATTCTGAATCATCAAAATGACAGTCCAGCCGTAAACAATTGGATTTATTGGCCCGTTAATAAGACTACGTCTTAAATAAAGATATTTACTTATTTCAAATTGAGTAAACTTGACCTTTGCTGATGTTTAGTGGCTACCCCTACACACGTTTCCTTATATACGTTTGAACAAGATTTTCTGACCGTAGATATGTTGTTGGACTTTTTGTTTTTCAGAATGTTTTTATTCTTGCGAGAAATCCATAGACCATTTGGGAACAAATAGTTTTATGTTCAATACCGCTGTGCATGCGCACTCGATAACATGCTTATATCTACATACAGTATTAAATGTTCTTTCAAAAATCACATCGTTTATCTACATATACATAACTTATATATTATTTGTAAAACCAATTGAATCGGAAACGTCACGAGGAATGGACCTCCGTAAGAAGTATGGTACGTAAAATATTTATTAAACCTGTACTTTACTGATATAAAGAGTATCATATTCACGGGTGTTAAAATATATTATTTTTGTCAACACTAATTTAATTTGTGGATTGCTATACCTTTTACACCAATTAATAGCATTTATCGGTAGTTGTGTTGATGATATTGCGATAATGTTTTAACATTTAAAACGAACAGTCGCATTTTATAAACATGTACTCGATGAAGTTTTCGAGATATGTTGTATTAAATATGTCGTAGTATCGTTACTATGAATATGGAAACACATTTAATATTCATTGAAATACGGGCATGTCGGCTAAATATGGTCTCAGTTATGGATCTTAATGTTCGAATTCAACGACAGTGATATGTTTTGCGGCTTTAAATACTTAAGCATATTTTATAAACTAATATCAGATAACGTTTTTACTTATGAGATATATTTCACCGTTTGTTCGCCAACCAAGAAACACACAGGCATTTTTAAATATAAGACTCAAAATCGACTTTAACATTGTACGTTTTATTAAAAATTATTTTAGAAGTATCATCACTACTAAGCTCATTAAAAAAGTGTATTGATCAAGGTAATTCTTTTAAAGAAAAAAACAAACGAACCGATAGCCAAAATAAATCAAACATTTAAGACCAATGATTATTCTATAGAAAATATTTATATATACTCGAGTAGTTAAGAACGTAGTATATGTTAATGCCGTTAAAATCAGGTGTTTAATATCATGAAAATGTTGATTTAAGGAATATTTGCTTAAACTGTCACATGTGTTTTTGTAATAAAATATTATGTTGTCATTGATTAATGACACCCGACTGATTCCATTTAGAATTTTGTGAAATTCAAGATCACGTCCAATATGGCCGCCTTTTTCAGATGTGAGACTTTGAATAGATTTTGTATCCATTTGAATGCATTTCGAATTGCAACAGTTTAACCATTTTAGCTAGACTAACACTTTTAATTGAAACAAACTAAATAATATATGGTTGTTTGTAGTTCAAACACATTATATTAATATTATTGACTTTTGGTAAAATCGTAAAATCGAACATATTGTTTGTATTGCTTTTTGAGCATTAAAAATCAATTATTTTTCTAAAACGAATCATTATTTTTTAAAGACTTTAATTATTAATATGTTCTCAAAAATATATTTTTAAAGTTGGCCATGATTCTCAACAAAGAACGAAGTAAGTAGATGTAGAATATTTTGCAATTGCAAAAAATTGGCTTTGTTTCTTTTGACTTGTGGGCAAAGGATATAAGGAAAGACCATCTCTGGCAATATTGATCCGATTGAATCATATTCATCATATGTGTGAACGAAAAATGTGCAAAAACATATCTGTTAGCTAAACGACGATTAAACTTGTCCAATCTTCATTACACGTTACTCATGTTCGCAAACGCATTACATACTCCTTGACTTCAGATTAGATGCTCACGGTTTTACAAACGTTGTAACAAGTAAGTCACGTGTTAGTGTCTAGAATTAAGTGAGGTATATAAAAATATCGCGCGAATATGCACATTTCCTTACTTGTTAAGATGAACATGTGTTTGCTTGTCTTTAAACAGTTAAACAAGTCCAGGGTCAAATGAAAAACCTGTTTGCGAATAAAATCAGCTTGACAAAATAATTCATATGGAGCATAAGGCTAAGTTAAAATAACAAGAGCCATCTTGCACACACTAAATTGTCAACAACATTGCATACATGATAATACTTGTTTGAATCCAATATCATGTATATCCCTTTACTGAAAATATTTCCAAAGTACTTCCAATTCTGTTTATCATAAAAATTTTGAAAAATGTACTAATTTTCATTTAGTGACATCGTGACATTTAGAAATATATTTTATGTTCTGATTGCATTTTTTGAAAGTCACAAGATTCTCATATTAATCGTTAACACATTGATCTAGTTTTATTTTAAAGCCATGAGTATTCTCTACTTTCGACGAATATTATCAATTGTAACGTTTTAATTGTACTGGTATTGGATCCTTTATCCCTCAAAATTTACCCCATGTTTAAAAGTGCACGATTTTTATACGTATGCATAATTTTGGGACTCTTGAAACCCTTTGTGCATCGGTATTTATGTGAGCATGCGACCTTGTATTTACACTACAATGTATTCTCTATCACTACCTTTAAAGTACGGTATTCCATCCATTGCAGGGAAATCAAATCGATATTGGATATATTTCATATTTCTCAATAGTATGATGATCTTAGACAAAACGCACAGACAAACTTTAAACATCAAATGTATAAAACCAGGTTTGTTCTGCTTTCTAATATAGTAGCTCAATTGTTCGTGAATTGTGTTCACTTATCATTTGTTTATGACAGAGCCCAGAAATGAACATGTTACGCTACCTGTGTGCATAGAATGACACCTTATTAAGTCATAATAGAGATGTTTAAGCGATTACCTACTTAAACATTTTAAAGTAATTTGAGGCCGAATATTATACATTTTACCGATTGTTCGTACACTTGGCACAAAAAAGAAATTCATTATAATACTATGTTTCATATTTCAATGTATATATTTTGTAATAGAACGGCGTCCGAAATATAACACCCAATGAGGCGTTTAAAGAATTTAACTCTAAATGAAGAACTATGAAATTAAGAAATTAACTGTCATCTATTTTATTTTTATCCTTAACTTTTATGAACGTGTTTTAAACTTA